>NW_017217017.1:0-12819 GCF_001704415.2 Capra hircus | reverse complement strand
TCGGGATTCCTCTGCTGTCGATGCCGGGCCTAAGACCTTGTGTGAGTCGGTCGGCCGAACCTGAGGATTCTACTCGAATGTGGTACTTCTGGAGTCTCCCCAGGAGTCAGTCCTCGTCTAGAGTGGAGGCATGCACGTGCGCTTTCCTCCCGAGCTGAAGAAGCAGTGTCACTTCCCTTCTCGTGGATCAAGGGATCAGGGCTTTCCCTCGAGGCTTTCCCACGAGGCTTTCCAACGAGGCTTTCCCCAGGGCTGTCCCACGTGCCACGTGTGTGAGTCGATCCTCGGCTTGAAAGTCGAGGCAGTGCAGGGAAAACAGGTTTCCCTGGAAATGGACTGAGATATCTGGTTGTCTCTGGGAATGATGGCACGACCCTGGAGTTCCTCTCGCCTTTCCTGTGGAGAGCGCCTCCTCTTGAGATGCGACGGGAACGCCGGAATTCTTTCCCGACACGCAGGAAAGGATCCCCCTCTCGATCTAAGAGGCGGAAACGGGGCTCCTCTGGATGTGGGCGGGACTCTCGTGCTTCCTCTCAAGTGGAGACGGGTATGTCGGGAAATTGTTGAGTTGCAGCAAGGGTGTGAAGGACCCTTTGGAAGTTCCAGAGTTTAGGTGTGATTAGCCTCGAGACGCCTCAGCGGAAATGGGCCTCATCTCGCTGGAGGGGAAGAACTCCTGGATTTTCTCGAGTTGCGGCAGGTGCTCTCGACTTACGACGGGGACCTCAGGACCCGCTCTGGTGGCTCAGAAAGGTCAACCCCTGTGAGTTGCTCGGGTCCTCTCGGGATTCCTCTCCCGTCTATGCTGGGCTAAGATCTTGTGTGAAGTGGGTGCCGGAACCTGAGGATTCCTCTCAGTGCTGACATGGATCTTGGGTACTTCTGGAGTCTCCCCAGTGGAGTCAGTCCTCGTCTCGAGTGGGGCATGCACGTGAGCATTCCTCCCGAGCTGTAGCACAGTGTAACGTTCCTTCGATGGATTCAAGGGATTGTGGCTTTCCCTGGCCGAGGCTTTACCACAGGGCTGTCCACGTGCCACCGTGGTGTGAGTCGATCTCAGCTGAAAGTCGAGGCTGTGCAGGGAAAACAGGTTTCCCTGGAAAGGACTGAGACATCTGTGGGACTCTGGAAGGTGGCACGACGCTGGAGTTCCTCTCGCCTTTCCTGTGGAGAGCGCCTCCTCTTGAGATGCGACGGAACGCCGGAATTCTTTCCGACACGCAGGGAAAGGATCCTCTCTCGAGCTAGGAGGCGGAAACGGGCCCTCTGGATGTGGGCGGGACTCTCGTGCTTCCTCTCGAGTGGAGACGGGTATGTTCGGGGAACTTTCTTGAGTTGCAGCAAGGTTGTGAAAGACCCTTTTGGAAGTTCCAGAGTTTGGTGTGATTAGTCTGAGACGCCTCAGCGAAATGGCTCATCTCGCTGGAGGGGAGAACCTCCTGGATTTTCTCGAGTTGCGCAGGTGCTCTCGACTTACGACGGGGACCTCAAGGGACCGCTCTGGTGGCCTCAGGAAAGGCCAGTCCCCTGCGAGTTGCTCGGGGCCTCTCGGGATTTCCTCTCCCGTCGATTCGGCATGGGGCCTAAGAGCCTTGTGTGGAGTCGGTGCCAGAACCTGAGGATTCCTCTCCAGTGCTGACATGGATCTTGGGGTACTTCTGGAGTCTCCCCAGGGGAGTCAGTCCTCGTCTCGACTGGGAGCATGCACGTGCGCTTTCCTTCCGGAGCTGTAGCAGCAGTGTCACTCCTCCCTTGGCGTGGATCAAGGGGTCTGTGGCTTTCCCTCGAGGCTTTCCAACGAGGCTTTCCCACGAGGCTTTCCCACAGGGCTGTCCCACATGCCACCGTGGTGTGAGCGATCCTCGGCTTGAAAGTCGAGGCAGTGCAGGGAAAACAGGTTTCCCTGGAATGGACTGAGACATATGGGGGACTCTGGGAATGGTGGCAAGACCCTGGAGTTCCTCTCGCCTTTCCTGTGGAGAGCGCCTCCTCTTGAGATGCGACGGGAACGCCGGAATTCTTTCCCGAACCTGCAGTGAAAGGATCCCTCCTCTCGAGCTAGGAGGCAGAAACGGGGCTCCTCTGGATGTGGGCGGGTACTCTCGTGCTTCCTCTCGGTGGAGACGTGGTATGTCGGGGATCTTCTTGAGTTGCAGCAAGGGTGTGAAGGACCCTCTGGAAGTTCCAGAGGTTAGGTGTGATTAGCCTCGAGACACCTCAGCGGAAATGGGCCTCATCTCGCCTGGTGGGAAGAACCTCCTGGATTTTCTCGAGTTGCGGCAGGTACTCTCGACTTACGACGGGGACCTCAGGGACCCGCTCTGGTGGCCTCAGGAAACGCCAGTCCCCATGGCTAGTTGCTAGGGGGCCTCTCGGGTTTCCTCTCCCTGTCGATGCGGATGCCTAAGACCTTGTGTGGAGTCGGTGCCGGAACCTGAGGATTCCTCTCCAGTGCTGACATGGATCTTGGGTACTTCTGGAGTCTCCTCAGGGGAGTCAGTCCTTGTCTCGAGTGGGGGCATGCAGGTGCGCTTTCCTCCCGAGCTGTAGCAGCAGTGTCACGCTTCCTTCCCGTGTGATCCTAAGGATCAGTGGCTTTCCCTCGAGGCTTTCCACGAGGCTTTCCCACGACGCTTTCCCACAGTGATGTCCCATGTGCCACCGGTCGTGTCAGTCGATCCTCGGCCTGAAAGTTGATGGCAATGCCAGGGAAAACAGGCTTTCCCGTGCAATGGACTGAGACATCTGGGGGTATCTGGGAATGGTGGCACGACTCTTGGAGTTCCTCTCGCCTTTCCAGGTGGAGAGCGCCTCCTCTTGAGATGCGACGGGGAACGCCGGGAATCTTTCCCGAGCACTGCAGGGAAAGGATCCCACCTCTCGAGCTAGGAGGCGGTAAACGGGGCTCCTCTGGATGTGGGCGGGACTGCTCGTGCTTCCTCTCGAGTGGAGACGGGTATATCGGGAACTTGCTTGAGTTGCAGCAAGGGTGTGAAGGACCCTTTGGAAGTTCCAGAGGTTAGGTGTGATTAGCCTCGAGACGCCTCAGCAGAAAGTAGGCCTCATCCTCGCCTGGAGGGGAGAACCTCCTGGATTTTCTCGAGTTGCTGCAGGTGCTCTCGACATACGACGGGGTATCTCAGGGACCCGCTCGTGGTGGCTCAGGAAAGGCCAGTCCCCATATGCGACGTTGCTCGGGGGCCTCTCGGGATTGCCTCTCCCGATCGATGCCGGGACCTAAGACCTTGTGTGGAGTCGGTGCCTGAACCTGAGGATTCCTCTCCAGTGCTGACATGGATCTTGGGGTTACTTCTGGAGTCTCCCCAGGGGAGTCAGTCCTCGTCTCGACTGGGAGCATGCACGTGCGCTTTCTTCCGGAGCTGTAGCAGCAGTGTCACTGCCTCCCTTGGCGTGGATCAAGGGGATCTGTGGCTTTCCCTCGAGGCTTTCCCACGAGGCTTTCCCACGAGGCTTTCCCACAGGGCTGTCCCACATGCCACCGTGGTGTGAGCCGATCCTCGGCTTGAAAGTCGAGGCAGTGCAGGGAAAACAGGTTTCCCTGGAATGGACTGAGACATCTGGGGGACTCTGGGAATGGTGGCAAGACCCTGGAGTTCCTCTCGCCTTTCCTGTGGAGAGCGCCTCCTCTTGAGATGCGACGGGAACGCCGGGAATTCTTTCCCGAACCTGCCAGTGAAAGGATCCCTCCTCTCGAGCTAGGAGGCAGAAACGGGGCTCCTCTGGATGTGGGCGGGTCTCTCGTGCTTCCTCTCGGGTGGAGACTGGTATGTCGGGGATCTTCTTGAGTTGCAGCAAGGGTGTGAAGGACCCTCTGGAAGTTCCAGAGGTTAGGTGTGATTAGCCTCGAGACACCTCAGCGGAAATGGGCCTCATCTCGCCTGGTGGGTAGAACCTCCTGGATTTTCTCGAGTTGCGGCAGGTACTCTCGACTTACGACGGGGACCTCAGGGACCCGCTCTGGTGGCCTCAGGAAACGCCAGTCCCCATGCTAGTTGCTAGGGGGCCTCTCGGGTTTCCTCTCCTGTCGATGCCGATGCCTAAGACATTGTGTGGAGTCGGTGCCGGAACCTGAGGATTCCTCTCCAGTGCTGACATGGATCTTGGGGTACTTCTGGAGTCTCCTCAGGGGAGTCAGTCCTTGTCTCGAGTGGGGGCATGCAGGTGCGCTTTCCTCCCGAGCTGTAGCAGCAGTGTCACGCTTCCCTTCCCGTGTATCCTAGGATCAGTGGCTTTCCCTCGAGGCTTTCCACGAGGCTTTCCCACGACGCTTTCCACAGTGATGTCCCATGTGCCACCGTCGTGTCAGTCGATCCTCGGCCTGAAAGTTGATGCAATGCGGGAAAACAGGCTTCCGTGGCAATGGACTGAGACATCTGGGGTATCTGGGAATGGTGGCACGACTCTTGAGTCCCTCTCGCCTTTCAGGTGGAGAGCGCCTCCTCTTGAGATGCAACGGGAAACGCCGGGAATCTTTCCCGAGCCTGCGGGAAAGGATCCCACCTCTCGAGCTAGGAGGCGGTAACGGGGCTCCTCTGGATGTGGGCGGGACGCTCGTGCTTCCTCTCGAGTGGAGACGGGTATATCCGGGAACTTGTTGAGTTGCAGCAAGGGTGTGAAGGACCCTTTGGAAGTTCCAGAGGGTAGGTGTGATTAGCCTCGAGACGCCTCAGCAGAAAGTAGCCTCACCTCGCCTGGAGGGGAGAACCTCCTGGATTTTCTCGAGTTGCTGCAGGTGCTCTCGACATACGACGGGTATCTCAGGGACCCGCTCTGGTGGCCTCAGGAAAGGCCAGTCCATATGCGCGTTGCTCGGGGGCCTCTCGGGATGCCTCTCCCATCGATGCCGGGACCTAAGACCTTGTGTGGAGTCGGTGCCTGAACCTGAGGATTCCTCTCCAGTGCTGACATGGGTCTTGGGTTACTTCTGGAGTCTCCCCAGGGGAGTCAGTCCTCGTCTCGAGTGGGGGCATGCACGTGTGCTTGCCTCTAGAGCTTTAGCAGCAGTGTCACGCTTCCGTTCGCGTGGTCAAGGGATCTGTGGTTTTCCCTCGAGGTTTTCCCACGAGGCTTTCCCACGAGGCTTTCCCACGAGGCTTTTCCCACAGGGCTGACCCACGTGTCACAGCTGTGTGAGTCGATCCTCGGCTTGAAAGTCGAGGCAGTGCAGGGAAAACAGATTTCCCTGGAATGGACTGAGACATCTGGGGACTCTGGAATGGTGGCAAGACCCTGGAGTTCCTCTCAGCCTTTCCTGTGGAGATCGCCTCCTCTTGAGATGCGCCGGGAACACTGGGAACTCTTTCCCGATCACTGAGGGAAAGGATCCCTCCTCTTGAGCTAGGAGGGGGAATCGGGGCTCCTCTGAATGTGGGCGGGACTCTCGTGCTTCCTCTCGAGTGGAGCCGGATATGTTGGGGATCTTCTTGAGTTGCAGCAAGGGTGTGAAGGATCCTTTGTAAGGTCCAGAGTTTAGGTGTGATTAGCTTTGAGACACCTCAGTGGAAATGGTCCTCATCTCGCCTGGAGGGGAGAACCTCCTGGATTTTCTCAAGTTGCGGCAGGTGCTCTCGACCTACGACGGGGCCCTCAGGGACCCGCTCTGGTGGCCTCAGGAAAGGCCAGTCCCCATGCAAGTTGCAAGGGAACTCTCGGGATTCCTCTCCCGTCAGTCCCGGGGCCTAAGACCTTGTGTGGAGTCGGTGCCGGAACCTGAGGATTCCTCTCCAGGGCTGACATGGATCTTGGGGTACTTCTGTAGTCTCCCCAGGGGAGTCAGTCCTGGTCTCGAGTGTGGGCATGCAAGTGCGCTTTCCTCCCGAGCTGTAGCAGCAGTGTCACGATTCCCTTCGCTTGGATCAAGGGACATGTGGCTTTCCCTCGAGGCTTTCCCATGAGGCTTTCCACGAGGCTTTTCCACAGGGCTGTCCCACGTGCCACCATGGTGTGAGTCGATCCTCGGCTTGAAAGTCGAGGCAGTGCAGGGAAAACAGTTTTCCCTGGAATAGACTGAGACATCTGGGGGACTCTGGAATGGTGGCATGACCCTGGAGTTCCTGTCGCCTTTCCTGTTGAGAGCGCCTCCTCTTGAGTTGCGACGGAAACGCCCAGGAATTCTTTCCCGACGACGCAGGAAAAGCATCCCTCTTCTCGAGCTAGGAGGCGGAAACGGGGCTCCTCTGGATTGGGCGGGACTCTCGTCCTTCCTCTTGAGTGGAGACGGGTATGTCGGGGAACTTCTTGAGTTGTAGCAAGGGTGTGAAGGCCCCTTTGGAAGTTCCAGAGGTTAGGTGTGATTAGCCTGGGGACGCCTCAGAGGAAATGGGCCTCATCTACCCTGGAGGGGAGAACCTCCTGCATTTTCTCGAGTTGGTGCAGGTGTTCTCTCATTACGACGGGGACCTCAGGGACCCGCTCTGGTGGCCTCAGGAAAGGCCAGTCCCCATGCGAGTTGCTCGGGGGCCTCTCTGGATTGCTCTCCTGTCGATGCCGGGGCCTAAGACCTTGTGTGGAGTCGATGCCTGGAATCTGAGGATTCCTCTCCAATGCTGACATGGATTTGGGGTACTTCTGGAGTCTCCCAGGGGAGTCAGTCCTCGTCTCGAGTGGAGCATGCACGTGCGCTTTCCTCCCAAGCTGTAGCAGCAGTGTCGTGCTTCCCTTCGCGTGGATCAAGGGATCAGGGGCTTTCCCTCGAGGCTTCCCACGAGGCTTTCCCACGAGGCTTTCCCACAAGGCTGTCCCACGTGCCACCGTGGTGTGAGTCCGATCCTCGGCTTGAAAGTGGAGGCAGTGGTGGGAAGTCAGGTTTCCCAGGAATGGACTGAAACATCTGGGGGACTCTAGGAATGGTGGCACGACCCTGGAGTTCCTCTCGCCTTTCCTGTGGAGAGTCGCCATCCTCTTGAGATGCGACGGAAATGCCGGGAATTCTTTCCCGACCATGCAGGGAAAGGATCCCTCCTCTCGAGCGTAGGAGGCAGGAAACGGGGCTCCTCTGGATGTGGGCGGGACTCTCGTGCTTCCTCTCGAGTGGAGACGAGTATGTCGGGGAACTTCTTGAGTTGCAGCAAGGGTGTGATGGACCCTTTGGAAGTTCCAGATGTTAGGTGTGCTTAGCCCTCGAGACGCCTCAGCGGAAATGGGCCTCATCTCGCCTGGAGGGGAGAACCTCCTGGATTTTCTCGAGTTGTGGCAGGTGCTCTAGACTTACCACGGGGACATCAGGGACCTGTTCTGGTGCCTCAGAAAAGGCCAGTACCCATGCGAGTTGCTTCGGGGCCTCTCGGGATTCCTCTCCCGTCGATGCCGGGGCCTTAGACCTGGAGTGGAGTCGGTACCGGAACCTGAGAATTCCTCTCCAGTGCTGACATGGATCTTGGGGTACTTCTGGTGTCTCCCCAGGGGAGTCAGTCCTCGTCTCGGGTGGGGGCATGCACTGGCGCTTTCCTCCTCGAGATGTAGCAGCAGTGTCACGCTTCCCTTCGAGTGGAACAAGGGATCTGTGGCATTCCCTCGAGGCTTTCCCACGAGGCTTTCCCACGAGGCTTTACCACAGGGCTGTCCCACGTGCCACCGTGGTGTGAGTCGATCCTCGGCTCGAATGTCAAAACAGTGCAGGGAAAACAGGTTTCCCTGGAATGGACTGAGACATCTGGCGGACTTTAGGAATGGTGGCATGACCCTGGAGTTCCTCTCGCCTTTCCTGTGGAGAGCGCTCTCCTCTTGAGATGCGACAGGAACGCCGGGAATTCTTTCCCGAGCACGCAGGGAAAGGATCACTCCTCTTGAGCTAGGAGGTGGAAACGGGGCTCCTCTGGATGTGGTCGGGACTCTCAAGCTTCCTCTCGAGTGGAGATGGGTATGTCAGGGAACTTCTTGAGTTGCAGTAAGGGTGTGAAGGACCCTTTGGAATTTCCAGATTTAGGTGTGAATTAGCTTCGAGATGCCTCAGTGGAAATGGGCCTCATTTCGCCTGGAGGGTAGAACCTCCTGGATTTTCTCGAGTTGCGGCAGGTGCACTGCACTTACGACGGGGACCTCAGGGACACGCTTTGGTGGCCTCTGGAAAGGCCATTTCCTTGCGAGTTACTCTGGGCCTCTCGGGATTCCTCTCCCGTGGATGCCAAGGCCAAAGACCTTGTGTGGAGTCGGTGCCAGAACCTGAGGATTCCTCTCCAGTGCTGACATGGATCTTGGGGTATTCTGGAGTCTCCCCAGGGGAGTCAGTCCTCGTAATGAGTGGGGCATGCAAGTGCACTTTCCTCCCGAGCTGTAGCAGCAGTCTAACGCTTCCCTTCGCGTGGAAAAAGGGATCTGTTGCATTCCCTCGAGGCTTTCCACGAGGCTTTCCCACGAGGCTTTCCCACAGGGCTGTCCCACGTGCCACCGTGGTGTGAGTCGATCCTCAGCTTGAAAGTCGAGGCAGTGCATGGCAAACAGGTTTCCCTGGAATGCACTGAGACATCTGGGGGACTCTGGGAATGTGGCACGACCCTGGAGTTCCTCTCGCCTTTCCTGTGGAGAGCGCCTCCTCTTGAGATGCGACGGGAACGCCGGGAATTCTTTCCCGACCACGCAGGGAAAGGATCCCTCCTCTCGAGCTAGGAGGCGGAAACGGGGCTCCTCTGGATGTGGGCGGAACTCTAGTGCTTCCTCTCGAGTGGAGACGGAATGTCGCGGCATTTCTTGAGTTGCACTAAGGGTGTGAAGGACCCTCTGGAAGTTCCAGAGTTTAGGTGTGAATAGCCTCGAGACGCCTCAGCGGAAATGGGCCTCATCTCGCCTGGAGGGGAGAACCTCCCTGGATTTTCTCGAGTTGCGGCAGGTGCTCTCGACTTACGACGGGGACCTCAGGGACCCACTCTGGTGGCCTCAAGGAAAGGCCAGTACCCTTGCGAGTTGCTCGGGAGCCTCTCGGGATTCCTCTCCCGTCTATGCCGGGGCCTAAGACCTTGTGTGGAGTTGGTGGCCGGAACCTGAGGATTCCTCTCCAGTGCTTATATGGATCTTGGTGTACTTCTGGAGTCTCCCCAGGGCAGTCAGTCCTCGTCTCGTGTGGGGGCATGCACGTGCGCTTTCCTCCCGAGCTGTAGCAGCAGTGTCACGCTTCCCTTCGCGTGGATCAAGGGATCAGGGGCTTTCCCTCGAGCTTTCCCACGAGGCTTTCCCACGAGTCTTTCCCACAGGGCTGTCCCACGTGCCACCGTGGTGTGAGTCGATCCTCGACTTGAAAGTCGAGGCAGTGCAGGGAAAACAGGTTTCCGTGGAATGGACGGAGATATCTGGGGGACTCTGGGAATGTGGCACGACCCTGGAGTTCCTCTCGCCTTTCCTCTGTCGAGAGCGCCTCCTCTTGAGATGCCCGGGAAACGCCGGGAATTCTTTCCCGACCACGCAGGAAAGGATCCCTCCTCTTGAGCTACGGAGGCGGAAACGGGGCTCCTCTGGATGTTGGGCAGAACTCTCGTGCTTCCTCTCGAGTGCGAGACGGGTATGTCGGGGCACTTCTTGAGCTGCCAGCAAGGGTGTGAAGGACCCTGTGGAAGTTCCAGAGGTTAGGTGTGATAAGCCTCGAGACAGCCTCAGCGGAAATGGGCCTCATCTCGCCTGGAGGGGAGAACCTCCTGGATTTTCTCTGAGTTGTGGGCAGGTGCTCTCGACTTATGACGGGGAACTCAGGGACCCGCTCTGGTGGCCTATCGAAAAGGCCGGTCCCCTTGCGAGTTGCTCGGGGGCCTCTAGGGATTACCTTCTCCCGTCGATGCCGGAGCATAAGATCCTTGTGTGGAGTCAGTGCCGGAACCTGAGGATTGCTCTCCCAGTGCTGACATGGATCTTGGGGTACTTCTGGAGTCTCCCCCGGGGATTCAGTCCTGCGTCTCGAGTGGGGGCATGCACGTGCGCTTTCCTCCGAGCTGCAGCAGCAGTGTCTGAGGCTTCCCTTTCGCGAGGATTAAGGGATCTGGGCTTTCCCTCGAGGCTTTCCCACGAAGGCTTTCCCAGGAGGCTTTCCCACAGGGCTCTCCCACGTGTCACGGTGGTGTGAGTCGAAGCCTCGGCTGAAAGTCGAGGCAGTGACAGGGAAAACAGGTTTCCCTGGAATGGACGGAGACATCTGGGGGACTCTGGGAATGGGTGGCACGACCCTGGAGTTCCTCTCGCCTTTCCTGTGGAGAGCGCCTCCTCTTGAGATGCAACGGTAACACAGGGAATTCCTTTCCTGACCACGCATTGAAGGGATCCCTGCTCTCAAGCTATGAGGCGGAAACGGGGCTCCTCTGGATGTGGGCGGGACTCTCGTTCTTTCCTCTTGAGGGGAGACGGTTATGTCGGGGAACTTCTTGAATTGCAGCAAGTGTGTGAAGGACCCGTAGGAATTTCCAGAGGCCAGGTGTATTAGCCTCCAGACGCCTCAGCGGAAACGGGCCTCATCTGGCCTGGAGGGTAGAACCTCCAGGATTTTCTCAAGTTGTGACAGGTGCTCTCGATTGACGACGGGGAACTCAGGGACCCGCTCTGGTGGCATCAGGAAAGGCCAGTCCCCTTGCGAGTTGCTCGGGGTTCTCTCGGGATTCCTCTCCCTTCGATGCCGGGGCCTAAGACCTTGTGTGGAGTCGGTGCTGGAACCTGAGGTTTCCTCTCCAGTGCAGACATGGATTTAGTGAAATTCTGGAGTCTCCCCAGGGGAGTCAGTCGCCGTCTCGAGTGGGGCATGCACGTGCGCTTTCCTCCCCAGCTGTAGCAGCAGTGTCACGCTTCCCTTCGCGTGGATCAAGGGATCTATGGCTTTTCCCTGGAGGCTTTCACACGAGGCTTTCCCACGAGGCTTTCCCACATGGTTGTCCCACGTGCCACCGTGATGTGAGTCGATCCACGGCTTGAATGTCGAGGCAGTGCAGGGAAAACAGGTTTCCCTGGAAAGCACTGAGACATCTTGGGGACTCTGGGAATGGTGGCACGACCCTGGAGTTCCTCTCGCCTTTCCTGTGGAGAGCGCCTCCTCGTGAGATGCGACGGGAACGCCGGGAATTCTTTGCCGACCACGAAAGGGAAAGGATCCCTCCTCTCGAGCTAGGAGGCAGAAACGGGCTCCTCTGGATGTGGGTGGAACTCTCGTGCTTCCTCTTGTGTGGAGACGGGTATGTCGGGGAACTTCTTGAGTTGCAGCAAGGCTGTGAAGACCCTTTGGAATTTCCAGAGATTAGGTGTGATTAGCTTCCATTCTCCTCAGCGGAAATGGCCTCATCTCGCCTGAGGGGACAACCTCCTGGATTTTCTCGAGTTGCGGCAGGTGCTCTCGACTTACGACGGGGACCACAGGGACACCCTCTGGTGGCCTCAGGAAAGGCAGTCCCCATGCGAGTTGCTCGGGAGCCTTTCGGGATTTCTCTCCGGTCGATGCCGGGCCTAAGACCTTGTATGGAGTTGGTGCCGGAAGCTGAGGATTCCTCTCCAGTGCTGACATGGATCTTGGGGTACTTCTGGAGTCTCCGCAGGGGAGTCAGTCCTCGTCCCGAGTGGGGCATGCACGTGCTATTTCCTCCCGAGCTGTAGCAGCAGTGTCACGCTTCCCTTCGCGTGAATCAAGGGATCTGTGGCTTTCCCTCGAGGCTTTCCACGAGGATTTTCACGAGGCTTTCCATGAGGCTTTCCCACAGGGCTCTCCCACGTGCCACCGTGGTGTGAGTCAATCCTCGGCTTGAAGGTCGAGGCTGTGCAGGGAAAACAGGTTTCCCTTGAATGGACTGAGACATCTGGGGACTCTGGAATGTGGCACGACCCTGGAATTCCTCTCGCATTTCCTGTGGAGAGCGGTTCTCTTGAGATGCGACGGGAACGCCGGGAATTCTTTCCGACATCGCAGGGAAAGGATCCTCCTCTCGAGCTAGGACGCGGAAACGGGGCTCCTCTGGAAGTGGGCGGGACTCTCGTGCTTCCTCTCGAGTGGAGACGGGTATGTCGGGGAACTTCTTGAGTTGCAGCAAGGGTGTGAAAGACCCTTGGAAGTTCCAGAGGTTACGTGTGATTAGCCTCGAGACGCCTCTGTGGAAATGGGCCTCATCTCGCCTGGAGGGGAGAACCTCCTGGATTATCTCGAGTTGCGGCAGTTGCTCTCGACTTACAAGGGGGACCTCAGGGACCCGCTCTGATGGCCTCAGGAAAGGCAGTCCCCATGCGAGTTGCTCGTGGGCCTCTCGGGATTCCTCTCCCTTCAATGCCGGGGCCTAAGGCCTTGAGAGGAGTCGGTGCCGGAACCTGAGGATTCCTCTCCAGTGCTGACATGGATCTTGGGGTACTTCTGGAGTCTTCCCAGGGGAGTCAGTCCTCGTCTCGAGTGGGGGCATGCACGTGCAATTTCCTCCGAACTGTAGCAGCATTGTCACGCTTCCCTTCGCGTGGATCAAGGGATCTGTGGCTTTCCCTGGAGGCTTTTCACACGAGGCTTTCCCACGAGGCTTTCCCACATGGTTGTACCACGTTCCACCGTGATGTGAGTCGATCCTCGGCTTGAATGTCGAGGCAGTGCATGGAAAACAGGTTTCCCTGGAATCGACTGAGACATCTGGGGGACTCTGGGAAAGGTGGCACGACCCTGGAGTTCCTCTCGCCTTTCCTGTGGAAGAGGCCTCCTCTTGAGATGCGACGGGAACGCCGGGATTTCTTTCCGATGACGCAGGGAAAGGATCCCTCCTCTCGAGCTAGTAGGCAGAAACGGGGCTCCACTGGATGTGGGCGGACTCTGACTCTCGTTTCCTCTCGAGTGAAAGACGGTAATGTCGGTGAACATTTGAGTTCGCA
>NW_017217016.1:0-12820 GCF_001704415.2 Capra hircus | reverse complement strand
CTGCTGAGGCGTCTCCAGGCTAATCACACCTAACCTCTGGAACTTCCAAAGGGTTTCTTCACACCCTTGCTGCAACTCAAGATGTTCCCCGACATTCCCGTCTCCACTCGAGAGGAAGCACGACAGTCCCGCTCACATCCAGAGGCAGCCCCGTTTCCGCCTCCTAGCTCGAGAGGAGGGATCCTTTCCCTGCGTGGTCGGTAAAGAATTCCCGGCGTTCCGGTCGAATCTCAAGAGGAGGCACTCTCTACAAGAAAGGCGAGAGGAACTCCAGGGTCGTGCCACCATTACCAGAGTCCCCAGCTGTCTCAGTCCATTCCAGGGAAACCTGTTTCCCTGCACTGCCTAGACTTTCAAGCCGAGGATCGACTCACACCACGGTGGCAGTTGGGAGTGCCCTGTCGGAAAGCCTCTCGGAAAGCCTCGGGAAAGCCTCGAGGGAAAGCCACAGATCCCTTGATCCACGGGAAAGGTAGGGATACACTGCTGCTACAGCCTCGGGAGGAAAGCGCACGTGCATCCCCGACTCGAGACGAGGACTGACTAGCCTGGGAGACTCCAGGAAGTACCCCAGGATCCATGTCAGCACTGGAGAGGAATCCTCAGGTTCCGGCACCCGACTCCCACACCAAGGTCTTAGGCCCTGGCATCGACGGGAGAGGAATCCCGCGAGGCTCCCAAGCAACTCGCAAGGGACCGGCCTTTCCTGAGGCCACCAGTGCGGGTCCCTGAGGTCCCCGTCGTAAGTCGAGAGCACCTGCCGCAACTCGAGAAAATCCAGGAGGTTCACCCTTCCAGGCGAGATGAGGCTCATTTCCGCGGAGGCGTCTCGAGGCTAATCACACCTAACTTCTGGAACTTCCAAGGGGTCCTTCACACCCTTGCTGCAACTCAAGAAGTTCCCCGACATACCCGTCTCCACTCGAGCAGGAAGCACGAGAGTCCCGCCCACATCCAGAGGAGCCCCCTTTCTGCCTCCTAGCTCGAGAGAAAGGATCCATTCCCTGTGTGCTCGTGAAAGAATTCCCGGCGTTCCCGTCGCATCTCAAGATGCGGCACTCTCCACAAGTAAGGCAAGAGGAACTCCAGGGTCGTGCCACCATTACCAGAGTCCCCCAGATGTCTCAGTCCATTCCAGGGAAACCTGTTTCCCTGCACTGCCTCGAATTTCAAGCCGAGGTTCGACTCACACCACGGTGGCACGTGGGACAGTCCTGTTGGAAAGCCTCATGGGAAAACCTCCTGGAAAGCCTCGAGGGAAAGCCACAGATCCCTTGATCCACGCGAAGGGAAGCGTGACACTGCTGCTATAGCTCGGTAGGAAAGCGCCCGTGCATGCCCCACTCGAGACTCGGACTGACTCCCCTGGGGAGACTGCCAGAAGTACCCCAAGAACCATGTCAGCACTGGAGAGGAATGCTCAGTTTCCGGCACCAAATCCACACAAGATCTTAGGCCCCGGCATCGACGAAGAGGAATCCGGAGAGGCCCCCGAGCAACTCGCATGGGGACTGGCCTTTCCTGAGGCCACCACAGCTGGTCCCTGAGTTCCCCGTCGTACGTCGAGAGTATCACAGCCGCAACTCGAGAAAATCCAGGAGGTTCTCCCCTCCAGGCGAGCTGAGACCTATTTCCGCTGAGGCATCTCGAGGCTAATCACACCTTACCTCTGGAACTTCCGAAGGGTCCTTCACACCCTTGCTGCAACTCAAGAAGTTCCCCGACATACCCGTCTCCACTCGAGAGGAAGCACGAGAGTCCCGCCCACACCAGAGGAGCCCCGTTTCCACTCCTAGCCAGGAGGAGGGATCCTTTCCCTGCGTGTCGGGAAAGAATTCCCGGCGTTCCCGTCGCATCTCAAGAGGAGGCGCTCTCCACAGGAAAGGCGAGAGAGAACTCCAGGGTCGTGCCACCATCCCAGAGTCCCCTGGATGTCTCAGTCCATTCCAGGGAAACCTGTTTTCCTGCACTGCCTCGACGTTCAAGCCGAGGATCGACTCACACCACGGTGGCACGTGGAGAGCCCTGTGGGAAGCCTCTGGGAAAGCCTCGTGGGAAAGCCTCGAGGGAAAGACACAAATCCCTTTGATCCTCGCGAAGGGAACGTGACACTCCTGCTACAGCTCGGGAGGAGAGCCACGTGCATGCCCCCACTCGAGACGAGGACTGACTCCCCTGGGGAGACTCCAGAAGTACCCAAGGTCCATGTCAGCACTGGAAGAGAATCCTCAGGTTCCGGCACTGACTCCACACAAGGTTTTAGGCCCCAGCATCTACGGGAGAGGAAACCCGAGAGGCCCGTGTGGCCCCGAGCAACTCGCAAGGGGACTGGCCTTCCTGAGGCCACCAGAGCGGGTCCCTGAGGTCCCCGTCGTAAGTCGAGAGCACCTGCCGCAACTCGAGAAAATCAGGAGGTTCTCCTGTCCAGCGAGATGAGGCCCATTTCCGCTGCGTCGTCTCGAGGCTAATCATATCTAACATCTGGAACTTCCAAAGGGTCTTCACACCCTTGCTGCAGCTCAAGAAGTGCCCCGACATACCCGTCTCCACTCGAGAGGAAGCACGAGAGTTCCGCCCACATCCAGAGGAGCCCCGTTTCCGCCTCCTAGCTCGAGAGGAGGATCCTTTCCTGTGTGTTCGGGAAAGAATTCCGGCGTTCCCGTCGCATCTCAAGAGGAGGCGCTCTCCACAGGAAAGGCGAGAGGAACTCCAGGGTCGTGCCACCATTCCCAGAGTACCCCAGATGTCTCCGTCCATTCCAGGGACACCTGTTTTCCCTGCACTGCCTCGACTTTCAAGCCGAGGATCGACTCACACACGGTGGCACGTGGGACAGCCCTGTGGGAAAGCCTCGTGGGAAAGCCTCGTGGGAAAGCCTCGAGGGAAAGCCACAGATCCCTTGATCCACGCGAAGGGAAGCGTGACACTGCTGCTACATCTCGGAGGAAAGCGCACGTGCATGCCCCTCTCGAGACGAGGACTGACTCCCCTGGGGAGACTCCAGAAGTACCCAAAGATCATGTCAGCCTGAAGGGGAATGCTCAGGTTCCGGCACGACTCCACACAAGATCTTAGGCCCGGCATCGACGGGAGAGGAATCCCAAGAGGACCCGAGCAACTCGCAAGGGACTGGCCTTTCCTGAGGCCACCAGAGCGGTCCCTGAGGTCCCCGTCGTAAGTCGAGAGCACCTGCCGCAACTCGAGAATCCAGGAGGTTCTCCCTCCAGGCCAGATGAGGCCCATTTCCACTGAGGCGTCTCGAGGCTAATCACACCTAACCTCTGGATCTTCCAAAGGGTCTTTCACACCCTTGCTGCAACTCAAGAAGTTCCCCGACATACCCGACTCCACTCGAGAGAAGCACGAGAGTCCCGCCCACATCCAGAGGAGCCCCGTTTCCGCCTCCTAGCTCGAGAGAGGGATCCTTTCCCTGCGTGTTCGGGAAAGAATTCCCGGCGTTCCGTCGCATCTCAAGTGGAGGCGCTCTCCACAGGAATGGCGAGAGGAACTCCAGGGTCGTGCCACATTCCAGAGTCCCCCAGATGTGTCAGTCCATTCCAGGGAAACCTGTTTTCCCTGCACTGCCTCGACTTTCAAGCCAAGGATCGACTCACACAGTGGTGGCACGTGGACAACCCTGCGGGAAAGCCTCGTGGGAAAGCCTCCTGGGAAAGCCTCGAGGGAAAGCCCGTGATCCTTGATCCACGCGAAGGGAAGCGTGACACTGCTGCTACAGCTCGGGAGGAAAGCGCACGTGCATGCCCCCACTCGAGACGAGGACTGACTCACTGGGAGACTCCAGAAGTACCCAAGATCCATGTCAGCACTGGAGAGGAATCCTCAGGTTCTGGCACTGACTCCACACAAGGTTTTAGGCCCAGCATCTACGGGAGAGGAAACCGAGAGCCCCCGTGTGGCCCCGAGCAACTCGCAGGGACTGGCCTTTCCTGAGGCCACCAGAGCGGGTCCTGTGGTCCGGTCGTAAGTCGAGAGCACCTCCCGCAACGCGAGAAAATCCAGGAGGTTCTCCCTTCCAGGCGAGATGAGGCCCATTTCCGCTGAGGCGTCTCGAGCCTAATCACACCAAACCTCTGGAACTTCCAAATGGTCCTTCACACACTTGCTAAACTAAAGAATTTCGCCGACATACCCGTCTCCACTCGAGAGGAAGCACGAGAGTCCCGCCCACATCTAGAGGAACCCCGTTTCCGCCTCCTAGCTCGAGAGGAGGGATCCTTTCCCTGCATGTTTGGAAATAATTCCGGCGTTCCGTCGCATCTCAAGAGGAGGCACTCTCCACAGGAAAGCCGAGCGGAACTCCGGGATCGTGCCACCATTCCCAGAGTCCCCAGTGTCTCAGTTCATTCCAGGAAACCTGTTTCCCTACACTGCCTCGACTTTCAGGACGAGGATCCACTCACACCACGGTGCACGTGGGACAGCCCTGTGGGAAAGCCTCGTGTGAAAGCCTCGTGGGAAAGCCTCGAGGGAAAGCCACAGTTGCTTTGATCAACCCGAAGGGAAGTTTGACACTGCTGCTACAGCTCGAGAGGAAAGCGCACGTGCATGCCCCACTCGAGACGACGACTGACTCCCCTGGGGAGACTCCAGAAGGACCCAAGATCCCGTCAGCACTGGAGAGGAATCCTCACGTTCCGGCACCGACTCCACACAAGGTCTTAGGCCACGGCATCGACGGAGAGGAATCCCGAGAGGCCCCGAGCAACTCGCATGGGACTGGCCTTTCCTGAGGCCACCAGAGCGGGTCCCTGAGGTCCCGTCGTAACGGAGAACACCTGCACCATCTAGAGAAAATGCAGGAGGTTCTCCCCACCAGGGAGATGAGGCCCATTTCCTCTGAGGCGTCCCATGCTAATCACACCTAACCTCTGGATCTTCCAAAGGTTCTTCACACCCTTGCTGCAACTCAAGAAGTTCCCGACATACCGTCTCCACTCAAGAGGAAGCACGAGAGTCCCTCCAATCCAGAGAGCCTTTTTCCGACTCCCAGCTCGAGAAGAGGGATTCTTTCCCTGCGTCGTCGGGAAAGAATTCCGGCGGTTCCGTCGCATCTCAAGAGGAGGTGCTCTCACAGGAAAGGCGAGAGGAACTCCAGGGTGGTGCCACCATTCGCAGAGTCCCCAGATGTCTCAGTCCATTCCACGGAAACCTGTTTTCCCTGCATTTTCTTTGCTTTCAAGCCGAGGATCGAACGACTCACACACGGTGGAACGTGGGACAGCCCTTTGGGAAAGCCTCTTGGGAAAGCCTCGTGGAAAGCCTCGAGGGAAAGCCCCTGAACCTTGATCCACGCAAAGGGAATCTCGACACTGCTGCTACAGCTCGGAGGAAAGCGCACGTGCATGCCCCACTCGAGACGAGGACTGACTCCCCTGGGGAGACTCCATAAGTACCCCAAGAAGCATGTCAGCACTGAAGAGGAATACTCAGATTCCGGCACGATGCCACACAAGATCTTAGGCCCCGGCATCGACGGGAGAGGAATCCCGAGAGGCCCCCGAGCAACTCGCATGGGGACTGCCTTTTCTGAGGCCACCAGAGCGTGTCCCTGAGGTCCCGACGTGAGTCGAGAGCACCTGTCGC
Organism: Capra hircus; assembly: GCF_001704415.2. Classification (NCBI taxonomy): domain Eukaryota; kingdom Metazoa; phylum Chordata; class Mammalia; order Artiodactyla; family Bovidae; genus Capra; species Capra hircus. Next base: position 7,216 of record NW_017217016.1, on the reverse strand, counting down.
AACTCGAGAAAATCCAGGAGGTTCTCCCTCCAGGAGAGATGAGGCCCATTTCCACTGAGGCGTCTCGAGGCTAATCAAATCTAACTTCTGGAACTTCAAAGGGTCTTTCACACTTTTGCTGCAACTCAAGAAGTTCCCCGACATACCCGTCTCCAGTAGAGAGGAAGCTCCATATTCCCGCCCACATCCAGAGAGCCTCGTTTCCGCCTCCTAGCTCGAGAGGAGGGATCCTTTCCCTGCGTGGTAGGGAATGAATTCAAGGTGTTCCGACGCATCTCAAGAGGAGGCGCTCTCCACAGGTAAGGGGAGAGGAACTTAGGGTCGTGTCACCATTCCCAGAGTCCCCCAGAGGTCTCAGTCCATTCAGGGAAACCTGTTTTCCCTGCACTGCGTCGACTTTCAAGCCGAGTATCGACTCACAACAAGGCGGCACGTGGACCGCCCTGTGGAAAGGCTCGTGGGAAAATCACGTGGGAAAGCCTCAAGGGAAAGCCACTGATCCTTGATCCACGCGAAGGGAAATGCAACACTGCTGCTACAGCTCGGAGGAAAGCGCACGTGCATGCCCCACTCGAGACGAGGACTGAGTCCCCTGGGGAGACTCCAGAAGTACCCAAGATCCATTTCAGCACTGGAGAGGAATCCTCAGGTTCAGGAACCAACTCCACACAAGGTCTTAAGCCCCGGCATCGTCGGGAGAGGAATCCCGAGAGGACCGAGCAACTCGCATGGGGACTGGCTTTCCTGAGGCCACTAGAGCGGTCCCTGAGGTCCCCATCGTAAGTCGAGAGCACCTGCCGCAACTCGAGAAAATCCAGGAGGTTCTCCCCTCCAGGCGACATGAGGCCCATTTCCGCTGAGGCGTCTGGAGGCTAATCACATCTAACATCTGGAACTTCCAAAGATTCTTTCACACCCTTACTGCAACTCAAGAAGTTCCCCGACAAACCGGTCTCCACTCGAGAGGAACACGAGAGTCCCGCCACATCCAGCGGAGACCCTTTTCCGACTCCTAGCTCGAGAGAGGGATCTTTCCCTGCGTGGTCGGGAATGAATTCCCGGCGTTCCCGTCGCATCTCAAGAGGAGGCGCTCTCCACAGGAAAGGCGAGAGGGACTCCAGGGTCGTGCCACCATTCCAGAGTCCCCCAGATGTCTCAGTCCATTCCAGGCAAACCTGTTTTCCCTGCACTGCCTTGACTTTCAAGCCGAGGATCGACTCACACCACGGTGGCACGTGGGACAGCCCTGTGGGAAAGCCTCGTGGGAAAGCTCGTGGGAAAGCTCTTGGAAAGCCTCGAGGGAAAGCCACAGATCCCTTGATCCACGCGAAGGTAGCGTGACACTGCTGCTCAGCTCGGGAGGAAAGCGCACGTGCATTCCCCCACTCGAGACGACGACTGACTCCCTGGGGAGACTCCAGAAGTGCCCGAGATCCATGTCAGCACTGGAGGTGAATGCTCAGGATCGGCACTACTCCACACAAGATCTTAGGCCCCGGCATCCACGGAGAGGAATCCCGAGAGGCCCGAGCAACTCGCATGGGGACAGGCCTTTCCTGAGGCCACCGGAGCGGGTCCTGAGGTCCCCGTCGTAAGTCCAGAGCACCTGTCACAACTCGAGAAATCCAGGAGGTTCTCCCCTCCAGGAGAGATGAGGCCCATTTCCACTGAGGCGTTCGAGGCTAATCAAATCTAACTTCTGGAACTTCCAAAGGGTCTTTCACACTTTTGCTGCAACTCAAGAAGTTCCCCGACATACCCGTCTCCACTAGAGAGGAAGCTCCATAGTCCGCCACATCAGAGGAGCCCCATTTCCGCCTCCTAGCTCGAGAGGAGCGATCTTTCGCTGCGTGGTAGGGAATGAATTCATGGCGTTTCCGACGCATCTCAAGAGGAGGCGCTCTCCACAGGTAAGGGGAGAGGAACTTCAGGGTCGTGTCACCATCCCAGAGTCCCCCAGATGTCTCAGTCCATTACAGGGAAACCTGTTTCCCTGCACTGCGTCGACTTTCAAGCCGAGTATCGACTCACAACAAGGTGGCACGTGGGACAGCCCTGTGGAAAGGCTCGTGGGAAAACCTCGAGGGAAAGCCTCGAGGGAAAGCCACAGATCCCTTGATCCACGAGAAGGGAAATGCAACACTGCTGCTACAGCTCGGGAGGAAAGCGCACGTGCATGCCCCCATTCGAGACGAGGACTGAGTCCCTGGGAGACTCCAGAAGCACCCCAAGATCCATGTCAGCACTGGAGAGGAATCCCAGTTCAGGCACCAACTCCACACAAGGTCTTAAGCCCGGCATCGTCGGGAGAGGAATCCGAGAGGACCCCGAGCAACTCGCATGGGGACTGTCCTTTCCTGAGCCACCAGAAGCGGGTCACTGAGGTCCCCATCGTAAGTCGAGAGCACCTGTCGCAACTCGAGAAAATCCAGGAGGTTCTCCCTCCAGGCGACATGAGGCCATTTCCGCTGAGGCGTCTGGAGGCTAATCACATCTAACACTGGAACTTCCAAAGATTCCTTCACACCCTTACTGCAACTCAAGAAGTTCCCCGACAAACGGTCTCCACTCGAGAGGAAGCACGAGAGTCCCGCCCACATCCAGCGGAGAACCCGTTTCCGACTCCTAGCTCGAGGGGAGGAACCTTTACCTGCGTGGTCCGGAAAGAATTCCCGGCGTTCCCGTCGCATCTCAAGAATAGGCGCTCTCCACAGGAAAGGCGAGAGGAACTCCTGGGCGTGCCACCATTCCCAGAGTACACTAGATGTCTCAGTTCATTCCAGGGAAGCCTGATTTCCCTGCACTGCCTCGACTTTCAAGCCGAGGATCGACTCACACAGCGGTGGCACGTGGGACAGCCCTGTGGGAAAGCCTCGTGGGAAAGCCTCGTTGTAAAGCCTCGAGGGAAAACCCCTGATCCCTTGATCCAGGCGAAGGGAAGCGTGACACTGCTGCTTCAGCTCGGGAGGATAGCGCACGTGCATTCCCCCTCGAGACTTAGAGTGACTCCCCTGGGGAGACTCCAGAAGTACACCAAGATCCATTTCTGCACTGGAGAGGAATCCTCAGGTTCCGGCAGCGTCTCCACACAAGATCTTAGGCACCGGCATCGACGGAGAGGAATCCTGAGAGGCCCCGAGCAAATCGCAAAGGGACTGGCCTTTCCTGAGGCCACCAGAGCGGGTCCCTGAGGTCCCCGTCGTAAGTCGAGAGCACCTGCCGCAACTCGAGAAAATCCAGGAGGTTCTCCCCTGCAGGCGAGATGAGGCCCATTTCCGCTGAGGCGTCTGGAGGCTAATCACACCTAACCTCTGGAACTTCCAAAGGGTCCTTCACACCCTTGCTGCAAATCAAGAAGTTCCTCGACATACCTGTCTCCACTCGAGAGGAAGCACGAGAGTTCCCCACATCCAGAAGAGCCCTGTTTCCGCCTCCAAGCTCGAGAGGAGGGATCCTTTCCCTGCGTGGTCGGGAAAGAATTCCCGGCGTTTCCCTCCCAACTCAAGAGGAGGCGCTCTCCACAGGAAAGGCGAGAGGAACTCCAGGGTCGTGCCACCATTCCCAGAGTCCCCCAGATGTCTCAGTCCATTCCAGGGAAACCTGTTTTCCCTGCACTGCCTCGACTTTCAAGCCGAGGATCGACTCACACCACGGTGGCACGTGGGACAGCCCTGTGGGAAAGCCTCGTGGGAAAGCTTCGTTGGAAAGCCTCGAGGGAAAGCCCCTGATCCCTTGATCCACGCGAAGGGAAGCGCGACACTGCTGCTTCAGCTCGAGAGGAAAGCGCACGTGCATGCCCCACTCGAGAAGAGGACTGACTCCCCTGGGGAGACTCCAGAAGTACCCCAAGATCCATGTCAGCACTGGAGAGGAATGCTCAGGTTCCAGCACCTACTCCACACAAGATCTTAGGCCCGGCATCGACGGAGAGGAATCCCGAGAGGCCCCCGAGCAACTAGCATGGGGACTGGCCTTTCCTGAGGCCACCGCAGCGGTTCCCTGAGGTCCCTGTCGTAAGTCAGAGCACCTGCCGCAACTCGAGAAAATCCAGGAGGTTCTCCCCTCCAGGCGAGATGAGGCCGATTTCCGCTGAGGCGTCTCGAGGTAATCACACCTAACCTCTGGAACTTTCAAAGGGTCCTCACACCCTTGGCAACTCAAGAAGTTCCCCGACATACCCGTCTCCACTCGAGAGGAAGCACGAGAGTCCCGCCACCCAGAGGAGCCCCGTTTCCGCCTCCTAGCTCGAGAGGAGGGATCCTTTCCCTGCGTGGTCGGGAAAGAATTTCCGGCATTCCCGTCGCATCTCAAGAGGAGGCGCTCTCCAGAGGAAGGCGAGAGGAACTCCAGGGTCGTGCCACATTCCCAGAGTCCCCAGATTCTCAGTCCATTCCAGGGAAACCTGTTTTCCCTGCACTGCCTCGACTTTCAAGCCGAGGATCGACTCACACCACGGTGGCACGTGGGAAAGCCCTGTGGGAAAGCCTCGTGGAAAGCCAAAGCCTGAGGGAAAGCCACAGATCCCTTGATCCCGCGAAGGGAAGCTTGACACTGCTGCTACAGCTCGGGAGGAAAGCGCACGTGCATCCCACTCGAGACGAGGACTGACTCCCTGGGAGACTCCAGAAGTACCCCAAGATCCATGTCAGCACTGGAGAGGAAACCTCAGGTTCTGGGCACCGACTCCACACAAGGTCTTAGGCCCCGCATCGACAGAGGAATCCGAGAGGCCCCGAGCAACTCGCATGGGGACTGGCCTTTCCTGAGGCCACCAGAGCGGGTCCCTGAGGTCCCCGTCGTAAGTCGAGAGCACCTGCCGCAACTCGAGAAAATCCAGGAGTTCTTCTTCTCCCGGAGATGAGGCCAATTTCTGAGGGTTCTCCTCGCTCCAATCTCTCTGCCGAAAGGACTTCCAAAGGGTCCTTCACACCCTTGCTGCAACTCAAGAAGTTCCCCGACATACCCGTCTCCACTCGAGAGGAAGCATGAGAGTCCCCCCACATAAAGAGGAGCCCCATTTCCGCCTCCTAGCTCGAGAGGAGGGATCCTTTCCCTGCGTGGTCGGGAAAGAATTCCCGGCGTTCCCGTCGCATCTCAAGAGGAGGCGCTCTCCACAGGAAAGGCGAGAGGAACTCCAGGGTCGTGCCACCATTCGAGAGTCCCCCAGATGTCTCAGTCCATTCCAGGGAAACCTGTTTTCCCTGCACTGCCTCGACTTTCAAGCCGAGGATCGACTCACAACACGGTGGCACGTGGGACAGCCTGCGGGAAATCCTCGTAGGAAAGCTTGTGGGAAACCCTCGAGTGAAAACCACAGATCCATTGATCCAAGCGAAGGGAAGCGTGACACTGCTGCTTCAGCTCGGGAGGAAAGCGCAGGTGCATGCCCCACCTGAGACGAAGACTGACTCCCCTGGGGGAGACTCCAGAAATACACCAAGGTCCATTTCTGCACTGGAGAGGAATACTCAGGTTCCGGCAGCATCTCCACACAAGATCTTAGGCGCTGGAATCGACGGGAGAGGAAATCCGAGAGGCCCCCGAGCAACTCGCATGGGGACTGGCCTTTCCTGAGGCCACCAGAGCGGGTCCCTGAGGATCCCGTCGTAAGTCGAGAGCACCTGCCGCAACTCGAGGAAATCCAGGAGGTTCTCCCCTCCAGGCGAGATGAGGCCCATTTCCGCTGAGGCATCTCAAGGCTAATCACATCTAACATCTGGAACTTCCAAAGGGTCCTTCACACCCTTGCTGCAACTCAAGAAGTTCCCGACATACCCGTCTCCACTCGAGAGGAAGCACGAGAGTGCCGCCCACATCCAGAGGAGCCCCGTTTCCGCCTCCTAGCTCGAGAGGAGGGATCCTTTCCCTGCGTGGTCGGGAAAGAATTCCCGGCATTCCTGTCACATCTCAAGAGGAGGCGCTCTCCACAGGAAAGGCGAGAGGAACTCCAGGGTCGTGCCATATTCCCAAAGTCCCCCAGATGTCTCAGTCCATTCCAGGGAAACCTGTTTTTCCCTGCACTGCCTCGACTTTCAAGCCGAGGATCGACTCACACAACGGTGGCACGTGGGACATCCCTGTGGGCAAGCCTCGTGGGAAAGCCTCGTGGGAAAGCCTCGAGGGAAAGACACAGATCCCTTGATCCACGAAAAGGGAAGCGTGACACTGCTGCTACAGCTCGGGAGGAAAGCGCACGTGCATGCCCCCCTCTCGAGACGAGGACTTACGCCCTGGGGAGACAACAGAAGTCCCCGAAGATCCATGTCGGCACTGGAGAGGAATCCTCAGGTTCCGGCACTGACTCCACACAAGGTCTTAGGCCCGGGCATCGACGGGAGAGGAATCCGAGAGGCCCCCCGAGCAACTCGCATGGGGACTGGCCTTTCCTGAGGCCACCAGAATGGGTCCCTGAGGTCCCCGTTGTAAGTCGAGAGCACCTGCCGCAACTCGAGAAAATCCAGGAGGTTCTCCCCTCCAGGCGACATGAGGCCCATTTCCGCTGAGGTATCTCGAGGCTAATCACACCTTACCTCTGGAACTTCCAAAGGGTCCTTCACACCCTTGCTGCAACTCAAGAAGTTCCCCGACAATACCCGTTTCTACTCGAGAGGAAGCACGAGAGTTCCCGCACATCCAGAGGAGCCCCGTTTCCTCCTCCTAGCTCGAGAGGAGGGATCCTATACCTGCGTGGTCGGGAAAGAATTCCCGGTGTTCCGTCGCATCTCTCAAATGGAGGCGCTATAAACAGGAAAGGCGAGAGGAACTCCAGGGTCGTGCCATATTCCCAAAGTCCCCCAGATGTCTCAGTCCATTCCAGGGAAACCTGTTTTCCCTGCACTGCCTCGACTTTCAAGCCACGGATCGACTCACACAACGGTGGCACGTGGGACATCCCTGTGGGAAAGCCTCGTGGGAAAGCCTCGAGGGAAAGACACAGATCCCTTGATCCACGTGAAGGGAAGCGTGACACTGCTGCTACAGCTCGAGAGGAAAGCGCAAGTGCATAGCCCCACTTGAGATGAGGACTGACTCCCCTGGGGAGACTCCAGAAGTACCCCAAGATCCATGTCAGCACTGGAGAGGAATGCCTCAGGTTCCGGCACCGACTCCACACAAGGTCTTAGACCCGGAATCTACGGGAGAGGAATCCCGAGAGGCCCAGAGCAATTCGCATGGGGACTGGCCTTTCCTGAAGCCACCAGAGGGGTCCCTGAGT
>NW_017217015.1:0-12820 GCF_001704415.2 Capra hircus | reverse complement strand
AGATGTCTAAGTCCATTCCAGAAGAAACTGTTTTCCCTGCACTGCCTCGAGTTCACGGCCGAGGATCGACTCACACCACCGTGGCACGTGGGACAGCCTGTTGGAAAGCTCGTGGGAAAGCCTCAATGGAAAGGCGACAGATCCCTTGATCCACACGTCGGCAAGCGTGACACTGCTGCTGCAGGTCGTGAGGAAATGGCAGGTGCATGCCCCACACGAGATGAGGACTGACTCCCCTGGTGAGACTCCAGAAGTACGGAAAGATTCATGTCAGCACTGGAGAGGCATCTCAGGGTCTGGCCCGACTCCACACAAGGTCTTAGGCACCGGCATCGATGGGAGAGAATCCCTAAAGGCCCCCTGGTAACTCGCATGGGGACTGGCCTTTCCTGAGGCCACCAGAGCGGGTCCCTGAGGACCCGTCGTAACTCGAGAGCACCTGCCGCAACTGGGTAAAATCCAGGAGGTTCTCCCCTCCAGGCGGGATGAGGCCCATTTCCTCTGAGGTGTCTGGAGGCTCATCACACCTAACCTCTGGAAATTAAAAAGGGTCCTTGCTGCAACTCAAGAAGTTCCCGACATACCCGTCTCCACACGAGAGGAAGCACGAGGGTCCCGCCCACATTCAGAGGAACCCCGTTTCCGAGATGAAGGATCCTATCCTGCTTAGTCAGGAAAGATTTTTCGGCGTTCCCATGGCATCTCAAGAGCAAGGGTTCTCAATAGGAAAGGCAAGAGGAACTCCAGGGTCGTGCCACCATTTCAAGAGTCCCCCAGATGTCTCAGTCCATTTTAGAGGAACCCGTTTTCCCAGCACTGCCTCAACTTTCACGCCGAGGATCCACTCACACCATGGTGGCATGTGGGACAGCCCTGTGAGAAAGCCTCGAGGGAAAGCCACAGATCCCTTGATCCCCGGGACGGGAAGCGTGACACATCTGCTACACTGTCCCTGAGGTCACGTTCGTTATGTCGAGAGTACCTGCCGCAACTCGAGAAAATCCAGGAGGTTCTCTGCTCCAGTCGAGATGAGGCCCATTTTCTCTGCGGGCGTCTCGAGAGTAATCACAACTAAACTCGGGAACTTCCAAAGTGTCCTAAACACCCTTGCTAAAACTCAAGAAGTTCCCCGACATACCCGTCTCCACTCCAGAGGAAGCACGAGGGTCCGGCAACCGCCAGAGGAGCTCCGTTTCCTCCTCCAAGCTCGAGATGAGGGATCCTTCCCTGCTTCCTCGGGAAAGAATTCCCGACGTTTCGACGCATCTCAAGAGGAGGCGCGCTGCACAGGAAAGGCGAGAGGAACTCATGGGTCGTGCCACCATTCCAAGAGTCCCCCAGATGTCTCAGTCCATTCCAGAGGATCCTGTTTTCCCTGCACTGCTTTCGACTTTCACGCTGAGGATCGACTCACACCTGGTGGCACGTGTGACAACCCTGTGGGAAAGCCTCGTGGGAAAGCCTCGAGGGGAAAGCCACAGATCCCTAAATCCATGCGACGGGAAGCGTGACACTGCTGCTACAGCACGGGAGGAAAGCGCACGTGCATGCCCCTACTCGAGACGAGAACTGACTCCCCCGGGGAGACCTCAGAAGTACCCCAAGATCCATGTCAGCACCGGAGAGGAATCCTCAGGTTCTGGCACCGACTCCACACAAGATCTTAGGCCCCGGCAGAGACAGGAGAGGAATCCCGAGAGGCCGTCGAGCAACTCGCATGGGGCCTGGCCTTTCCTGAGGGCACCAGAGCGGGTCCCTGAGGTCCCCGTCGTAAGTCGAGGGCACCTGCCGCAACTCGAGAAAATCCAGGAGGTTCTACCCCTCCAGGCGAGATGAGGCCCATTACCGCTGAGGCGTCTCGAGGCTAATCACACCTAACCTATGGAACTTACAAAGGGTCCTTCATGCCCTTGCTGCAACTCAAGAAGCTCCCCCACATACCCGTCTCCACTCGAGAGGAAGCCCGAGAGTCCCGCCCACATCCAGAGGAGCCCCGTTACTGCCTCCTAGCTCGAGAGGAGGGATCCTTTCACTGAGTGGTCGGTCAAGTATTCCCGGAGTTCCCGTCTCATCTCAAGAGGAGGCGCTCTCCACAGGAAAGGCGAGAGGAACTCCAGATTCGTGCACCCATTCCCAGAGGCCCCAGATGTCTCAGTCCATTCCAGGGAAACCTGTTTCTCCTGCACTGCCTCAACTTTCTAGCCTAGGATCGACACACAACACAGTGGCACGTGGGACAGCCCTTTGGGAAAGTCTCGTGGGAAAGCCTCGAGGAAAAGACTCGTGGCAAAGCCTCGAGGGAAAGCCGCAGATACCTTGATCCACGCGAAGGGAAGCGTGACACTGCTGCTACAGCTCGGGAGGAAAGCGCACGTGCATGCCCCCACTCGAGATGAGGACTGACTCCCGTGGGGAGACTGGAGACGTACCCCAAGATCCTTGTCAGCACTGCAAAGGAATCCTCAGGTTCCGGCACCGACTCCACACAAGGTCTTAGGCCCTGGCATCGACGGGAGAGGAACCCCGAGAGGGCCCTGAGTAACTCGCATGGGGACTGGTCTTTACTGAGGCCACCAGAGCGGGTCTCTGAGTCCCTGTCGTAAGTCGAGAGCACCTGCCGCAACTCGAGAAAATCCAGGATGTTCTCCCCCTCCAGGCGAGATGAGGCCCATTTCCGCAGAGGCGACTCGAGGCTTATAACACCTGACCTCTGGAACTTCCAAAGGGTCCTTCACACCCTTGCTGCAACTCAAGAAGTTCCCCGACATACCCGTCTCCACTCGAGAGGAAGCACGAGAGTCCCGCCCACATCCAGAGGAGCCCCTTTTCCGCCTCCTAGCTCGAGAGGAGGTATCATTTCCCTCGTGGTCGGGAAAGAAATTCCGGCGTTCCCGTCGCATCTCAAGAGGAAAGCGCTCTCCACAGGAAAGGCTAGAGGAACTCCAGGGTCGTGCCACCATTCCCAGAGTCCCCCAGATATTTCAGTCCATTCCAGGAAAACTGTTTTCCCTGCACTGCCTCGAATTTCAAGCGAGGATCGACTCGCACCAAGGTGGCACGTGGGACAGCCCTGTGGGAAAGCCTCGTGGGAAAGCCTCGTGGAAAGCCTCGAGGGAAAGCCACAGATGCCTTGATCCACGGAAGGGAAGCGTGACACTGCTGCTACAGCTTGGGAGGAAAGCGCACGTGCATGCCTCCCCCTCGAGACGAGCACTGACCCCCCTGGGGAGACTCCAGAAGTACCCCCAAGATCCATGTCTGGCCTGGAGAGGTATCCTCAGGTTCCGGCACCGACTCCACAAAGGACTTAGGCCCCAGGCATATACGGGAGTGGAATCCCGAGAGTCCCCCGAGCAACTCGCATGGGGACTGGGCCTTCCTGAGGCCATCAGAGCGGGTCCCTGAGGTCCCCGTCGTAAGTCGAGAGCACCTGCCGCAAGTCGAGAAATCCAGGAGGTTTTCCCCTCCAGGCGAGATGAGGCCCATTTCCGCTGAGGCGTGTCAGAGGCTAATCACACCTAACCTCTGGAACTTCCAAAGGGTCATTCACACCCTTGCTGCAACTCAAGAAGTTCCCCAACATGCTCGTCTCCACTTGAGAGCAAGCACGAGAGTCCCGCTCGCATCCAGATGAGCCCCGTTTCAGCCTACTAGCTCGAGAGCAGGGATCCTTTCCCTGCGTGGTCGGGAAAGAATTCCCGGCGTTTCCCTCGCATCTCAAGAGGAGGCGCTCTCCACAGGAAAGGCGAGAGGAACTCCAGGGTCGTGCCACCATTACCTGAGTCCCACAGATGTCTCAGTCCATTCCAGGGAAACCTGTTTTTCCCTGCACCTGCCTCGACTTTCAAGCCGAGCATTGACTCACACCACGTTGGCACGTGGGACAGCCCTGTGGGAAAGCCTCTTGGGAAAGCCTCGTGGGAAAGCCTCGAGGGAAAGCCACAGGTCCCTTGATCCACGACAAGGGAATCATGACACTGCTGCCACAGCTCGGTGTAAAGCGAACGTGCATGCCCCCACTCGAGACCGACGACTGACTCCCCTGGGGAGACTCCAGAAGTACGCCAAGATCCATGTCAGCACTGGAGACGAATCCTCAGGTTTCGGCACCGATTCCGCACAAGGTCTTAGGCCCCGGTATCGACGGGAGAGGAATCCCGAGAGGCCCCCGAGAAACTCGCAAGGGGACTGGCTTTCATGAGCCACCAGAGCGGGTCCCTGAGGGCCCCGTCGTAAGTCGAGAGCACCTGCCGCAACTCGAGAACATCCAGGAGGTTCTCCCCTGCAGGCGAGATGAGGCCCATTTCCGCTGAGGCGTCTCGAGGCTAATCACATCTAACATCTGGAACTTCCAAAGGGTCCTTCACACCCTTGCTGCAACTCAAGAAGTTCCGCGACATACCCATCTCCACTCGAGAGGAAGCAGGAGAGTTCTGCCCCATCATCCCGAGGGAGCCCCGTTTCCGCCTCCTAGCTCGAGAAGAGGGATCCTTTCCTTTGCAGTCGGGAAAGAATTCCCGGCTTCCGTCGCATTTCAAGAGGAGGCGCTCCTCCACAGGAAAGGCGAGAGGAACTTCCAGGGTCGTGCCAGCATTCCCAGAGTCACCCGGATGTCTCCGTCCATTCCAGGGAAACCTCTTTTCCCTGCACTGCCTTGACATTCAAGCCGAGGATCGACTCGCACCACCGTGGCACGTGGGACAGCCCTGTGGGTAAAGCATCGATGGAAAGCCGACAGATCCCTTGATCCCACGCGAAGGGAAGCGCGACACTGCTGCTACAGGCTCGGAAGGAAAGCGCACGTGCATGCCCCCACCGAGATGAGGCCTGACTCCCCTGGTGAGGACTCCAGAATACCCTAGATTCCATGTCAGCACTGGAGAGGATCCTCAGGTTCCCTCACTGACTCCACACAAGTCTTAGGCCCGCCAGCATCGACGGGAGAGGAATCCCGAGAGGACCCCTGCAACTCGCATGGGGACTGGCCTTTCCTGAGGCCACCAGAGAGGGTCCCTGTGTCCCCGTCGTAGACAAGAGCACCGCCGCAACTCGAGAAAATCCAGGAGTTTCTCCCCTCCAGACGAGATGAGGCCCATTTCAGCTGAGGCGTCTCAAGGGTATTCACACCTAACCTTGGAACTTCCAAAGGGTCCTTCACACCCTTGCTTCAACTCAAGAAGTTCCCCGACATACCGTCTCCACTCAAGAGGAACACGAGAGTCCCGCCCACATCCAGAGGAGCCCCGTTTCCCTCCTAGCTCGAGAGAGGGATCCTTCCCTGTGTGCTCGGGAAAGAATTCCCGGAGTTCCCGTCGCATCTCAAGAGAGGCTCTCCACAGGAAAGGCGAGAGAACTCCAGTTCGGCCCCATTCCAGAGTCCCCCAGATGTCTCAGTCCATTCCAGGGAAACCTGTTTTCCCTGCACTGCGTCGACTTTCTAGCCGAGGATCGACTCACACCACGGTGCACGTGGACAGCCCTGTGGAAGCCTCTGGGAAAGCCTCGTGGGAAAGCTCGAGGAAGCCAGATCCCGTGATCCAAGCAAGGAAACGTGACACTGCTGCTCAGCTCGGATAAACGCACGTGCATGCCCCACTCGAGACGAGGACTGACTCCCCTGGGGAGACTCCAGAATACCCAAGATCATGTCAGCACTGGAGAGGATCCTCAGTCCGCACCGATTCCACACAGGTTTAGCACTGACATCGACGGGAGACGAATCCCGAGAGCCCCGAGCAACTCGCATGGGACTGGCTTTCTGAGGCCACCGAGCGTCCTGAGGTCCCGTCGTAAGTCGAGAGCACTGCGCAACTCGAGAAAATCCAGGAGTTCTCCCTCCAGCGAGATGAGGCCATTCCGCTGAGCGTCTCGAGCTAATCACACCTAAACTCTGGAACTTCAAAGGGTCCTTCACACCCTTGCTGCAACTCAAGAAGTTCCCACATACCCGTCTCCACTCGAGAGGAAGCACGAGAGTCCGCCACATCCAGAGGAGCCCCGTTTCGCCTCCTAGCTCGAGAGGAGGATCCTTCCCTGCGTGTCGGGAAAGAATTCCCGAGTTCCGTCGCATCTCAAGAGGAGGGCTCTACACGAAAAGGCGAGAGGAACTCCAGGGTCGTGCCACCATTCCAGAGTCCCCCAGAGTCTCAGTCCATTCAGGAAACCTGTTTCCCTGCACTGCCTCGCTTTCAAGCCGAGGATCGACTCACCACTGTGGCACGTGGGACATCCCTGTGGGAAAGCCTCGCGGGAAAGCTACAGATCCCTTGATCCAGCGAAGGGAAGCGTGACACTGCTGCTACAGCTCGGAGGAAAGCGCACGTGCATGCCCCCACCGAGACGAGACTGACTCCCCTGGGAGACTCCAGAAGTACCCCAAGATCCATGTCAGCACTGAGAGGAATCCTCAGGTTCCGGCACCGACTCCACCAAGGTCTTAGGCCCGGCATCGAAGGGAGAGGATCCCGAGAGGCCCCAGCAACTCGCATGGGGACTGGCTTTCCTGAGGCCACAGAGCGGGTCCCTGAGGTCCCATCTAAGTCGAGAGCACCTGCCAAACTCGAGAAAATCCAGGAGGTTTCCCCTCCAGGCGAGATGAGGCCCATTTCGCTGAGGCTCTCGAGCTAATCACACTAACCTCTGGAACTTCCAAAGGTCCTTCACACCTTGCTGCAACTCAAGAAGTTCCCGAAATACCGTCTCCACTCGAGAGCAAGCACGAGAGTCCGCCACACATCCAGAGGAGCCCGTTTCCGCTCTAGCTCGAGAGGAGGGATCCTTTCCCTGCGTGGTCGGGAAGAATTCCCGGCGTTCCGTCGCATCTCAAGAGGCGCTCTCCACAGGAAAGGCGAGAGGAACTCCAGGGTCGTGCCACATTCCCAGAGCCCCAGATGTCTCAGTCCATTCCAGGGAAACTCTTTTCCCTGCACTGCTCGACTTTCAAGCCGAGGATAGACTCACACCACGGTGGCACGTGGGACAGCCCTGTGAAGCTCGTGGAAAGCCTCGTGGGAAAGCCTCAGGAAAGCCACAGATCCCTTATCCACGCGAAGGGAAGCGTGACACTGTGCTACAGCTCGGAGAAAAGCGCACGTGAATGCCCCAACGAGACGAGGACTGACTTCCCTGGGGACTCCAGAATATTCCAGATCCATGTCAGCACTGGAGAGGATGCCTCAGGTTCCGGCACGACTCCACACAAGTCTTAGCCCGGCATCGACGGAGAGGAATCCGAGAGGGCCCGAGCAACTCGCATGGGGACTGGCCTTTCCTGAGGCCACAGAGCGGGTCCTGAGTCCCGTCGTAAGCGAGAGCACCTGCCGCAACTCGAGAAAATCCAGGAGGTTCTCCCTCCAGCGAGATGAGGCCCATTTCGCTGAGGCATCTCGAGGCTAATGACACCTACCTCTGGAACTTCCAAAGGGTCTTCACACCCTTGCTGCAACTCAAGAAGTTCCCCGACATACCGTCTCCACTCGAGAGGAAGCACGAAGTCCCGCCCACATCCAGAGAGCCCATTTCGTGTCCTAGCTCGAGAGAGGATCCATCGCTGGGTGTACGGGAAAGAATTACCGGCGTTCCTGTCGCATCTCAGAGGAGGTGCTCTCCACAGGAAAGGCGAGACGAACTCCAGGTCGTGCCACCATTCCAGACTCCCCAGATGTCTCATTCATTCCAGGGAAACTGTTTCCTGCACTGCTCTACTTTCAGCGAGGATCGACTCACGCCACGGTGGCTGTGGACAGCCCTGTGCGAAAGCCTCGAGGGAAAGCACAGATCCCTTGATCCACGCAAGGAAAGCTCGACACTGCTGCTACATTCGGAGGAAAGCTCATGTGCTGCCCCACTCGAGACAAGGACTGACTCCCTGGGAGACTCCAGAAGTACCCCAAGATTCATGTCAGCACTGGAGAGAATCCTCAGGTTCCGCACGACTCCACACAAGGCTTAGGCCCCAGCATCGACGGAGAGGAATCCGAGAGGCCCCGAGCAACTCGCATGGGGACTGGCCTTTCTGAGGAAACCAGATCGGTCCCTAAGTCCCCTTCGTAAGTCCAGAGCACCTGCCGCAACTCGAGAAAATCCAGGAGGTTTTCCCTCCAGCGAGATGAGGCCCATTTCCGCTGAGGTGTCTCGAGCTAATCACAGCTAACTCTGGAACTTCAAAGGGTCATTCACACCCTTGCTGCAACTCAATAAGTTCCCCGACATACCCGTCTCCACTTGAGAGGAAGCACGAGAGTCCCGATCACATCCAGAGGAGCCCCGTTTCCGCCTCCTAGCTTTGAGAGGGAACCTTTCCTGCGTGTTCGGGAAAAAATTCCGGCGTTCCCCGCATCTCAAGAGGAGCGCTCTCCACAGAAAGGCGAGAGGAACTCCAGGGGTGCCACGATTCCCAGAGTCCCCAGATGTCTCAGTCCATTCCAGGAAACCTGTTTTCCCTGCACTGCCTCGACTTTCAAGCCGAGATAGACTCACACCACGGTGGCACGTGGGACAGCCCTGTGGAAAGCTGGAAGCCTCGAGGGAAGCCACGATCCTTGATCCACGCGACGGGAGCATGACACTGCTGCTACAGCTGGAGGAAAGCGCAGGTGCATGCCCCACTCGAGACGATGACTAACTCCCTGGGGAGACTCCAGAAGTACCCAAGATCCATGTGAGCACTGGAGAGGAATCCTCAGGTTCCGGCACCGACTCACACAAGTCTTAGCCCGGCATCGAAGGGAGAGAATCCGAGAGGCCCCGAGCAACTCGCATGGGACTGGCCTTTCCTGAGGCACCAGAGCGGTCCCTGAGTCCCGTCTAAGTCGAGAGCACCTGCCCAATTCGAGAAAATCCAGAGGTTCTCCCCTCCAGGCAGATGAGGCCCATTTCGCTGAGGGTCTCGAGGCTAATCACACCTAACCTCTGAACTTCCAAGGGTCCTTCACACCTTGCTGCAACTCAAGAGTTCCGACTACCCGTCTCCACTCGAGAGAAGCACGAGAGTCCGCCACATCAGAGGCCCGTTCCCTCCTAGCTCGGAGAGGGATCTTCCTGCGTGTGGGAAGAATTCCCGGCGTCCGCGCATCTCAAGAGAGGCTGTCTCCACAGGAAGGCGAGGAACTCCAGGGTCGTGCCACATTCCAGATCCCCCAGATGTCTCAGTCATTCCAGGAAACTGTTTCCCTGCATGCCTCGACTTTCAGCGAGATCGACTCACACCACGGTGGACGTGGACAGCCCTGTGGAAAGCTCGTGGAACTAGGGAAACTCAGGAAAGCCACAGATCCCTGATCCACGCGAAGGAAGCGTGACACTGCTGCTACAGCTCGGCAGAAAGCGCACGTGCATGCCCCATCGAGACGAGGAATACTCCCTGGGAGACTCCAGAAGTACCCAAGTCCATGTCAGCACTGGAGAGGAATCCTCAGTTCCGGCACCGACTCCAACAAGGTCTTAGGCCGACATGACGGAGAGGAATCCGAGAGCCCCAGCAACTCATGGGGACTGGCCTTTCCTGAGGCACCAGAGCGGGTCCCTGAGTCCCCGTCGTAAGTCGAGAGCACGCCGCAACTCGAGAAAATCCAGGAGGTTTCCCCTCCAGGCGAGAGAGCCCATTTCCGCTGAGCTTCGAGCTAATCACACAAACTCTGAACTTCCAAAGGGTCTTCACACCTTGCTGCAACTCAAGAAGTTCCCGAATACCGTCTCACTCGAGAGAAGCACGAGAGTCCCCACATCCAGAGGAGCCCCGTTTCGCTCTAGCTCGAGGGGGATCCTTTCCCTGTGTGGGAAAGAATTCCGGCGTTCCCGTCGCATCTCAAGAGGAGGCGCTCTCCACAGGAAAGGCGAGAGAACTCCAGGTGTGCACCATTCCAGAGTCCCCAGATCTAGTCCATTCCAGGGAAACCTGTTTTTCCTGCACTGCCTCGACTTTCAAGCCGAGATGACTCACACCACGGTGGCACGTGGACAGCCCTGTGGGAAAGCCTCGAGGGAAAGCCACAGATCCTTGATCCACGCGAAGGGAAGCGTGACACTGCTGCTACAGTTCGGGAGGAACGCACTATGCCCCACTCGAGACGAGACTGACTCCCTGGGGACTCAGAATACCCCAAATCCAGTCGCACTGGAGAGGAATCTCAGTCCGCATCCGCTCCACACAAGATCTTAGCACCGGCATCGTCGGGAGAGAATCCGAGAGGCCCCCGAGCAACTCGCATGGGGACTGGCCTTTCTGAGCACCAGAGCGGTCCTGAGTCCCCGTCGTAAGTCGAGAGCACCTGCCCAACTCGAGAAAATCCAGGAGGTTCTCCCTCCAGGCGAGATGAGCCCATTTCGCTGAGGCGTCTCGAGGCTAAACACACCTAACCTCTGAACTTCCAAAGGGACTTCACACCCTTGCTGCAACTCAAGAAGTTCCCGACATACCGCTCCATCGAGGAAGCACGAGAGTCCCCCACATCCAGAGAGCCCCTTTCCCGCTCCTAGCTCGAGAGAGGGATCCTTTCCCTCGTGGTCGGGAATGATTCCCCGTTCCCGTCGCACTCAAGAGGAGGCTCTCCACAGGAAAGGCGAGAGGAACTCCAGGGTCGTGCCACCATTCCAGAGTCCCCCAGATGTCTCAGTCCATTCCAGGGAAACCTGTTTTCCCTGCACTGCCTCGACTTTCAAGCCGAGATCGACTCACACCACGGTGGCACGTGGACAGCCTTGTGGAAAGCTTCGTGGAAAGCCTCGTGGAAGCTCGAGGGAAAGCCACAATCCCTGATCCACGCGAAGGAAGCGTGACACTGCTGGCTACAGCATCGGGGAAAGCGCACGTGCATGCCCCCACTCGAACGAGGACTGACTCCCCTGGGGAGACTCCAGAAGTACCCCAAGATCATGTCAGCACTGGAGAGGAAATCCTCAGGATCCGCACCGACTCCACACAAGGTTTAGGCCTGGCATCGACGGAAAGGAATCCGAGAGGCCCCAACAACTCTCATGGGGACTGGCCTTTCTGAGCCACCAGAGCGGGTCCTGAGGTCCCCATCGTAAGTCGAGAGCACCTGCCGCAACTCGAGAAAATCCAGGAGGTTCTCTCCTCAGCCGAATGAGGCCATTTCCGATGCGGCGTCTCGAGGCTAATCACACTAACATCTGAACTTCCTAAGGGTCCTTCAACCCTTGCTGCAACTCAAGAAGTTCCCCACATACCGTCTCCACTCGAGAGGAAGCACGAGATCCGCCCACATCCAGAGGAGCCCCTTTCGCCTCCTTGCTCGAGAGAGGATCCTTTCCCTGCTGGTTGGAAAGAATTCCTGCGTTCCCGTCGCATCTCAAGAAGGAGGCGCTCTCCACAGGAAAGCGAGAGAACTCCGGGTCGTGCCACCATTCCCAGAGTCCCCAGATGTCTCAGTCCATTCCAGGAAACCGTTTTCCCTGCACTGCCTCGACTTTCAAGCGAGGATCGACTCACACCACGTGGCACGTGGAGCAGCCCTGTGGAAAGCCTCGTGGGAAAGCCTCGTGGAAAGCCTCGGGGAAAGCCACTGATCCCTTGATCTTCGCGAATGGAAGCGTGACACTGCTGCTACAGCTCGGGAGGAAAGCGCACGTGCATGCCCCACTCGAGACGAGGACTGACTCCCCTGGGGGACTCCAGAAGTACCCAAGATCCATGTCAGTACTGGATAATCCTCAGGTCCGCACCGTCTCCACACAAGATCTTAGCCATGGCATCGACGGGAGAGAAATCCCGAGAGCCCCCGAGCAATTCGCATGGGACTGGCCTTTCCTGAGGCCACCAGAGCGGGTCACTGAGGTCCCCGTCGTAAGTCGAGAGCACCTGCCGCAACTCGAGAAATCCAGGAGGTTCTCCCTCCAGGCGAGATGAGGCCCATTTCCGCTGAGGCGTCTCGAGATAATCACACCTAACCTCTGGACTTCCAAGGGTCCTTCACACCCTTGCTGCAACTCAAGAAGTTCCCCGACATACCCGGCTCCAATTGAGAGGAAGCACGAGAGTTCCCCCACATCCAAAGGAGCCCCATTTCCGCCTCCAAGCTCGAGAGGAGGGATCCTTTCCCTCGTGGTCGGGAAGAATTCCCCGCGTTCCCGTCGCAACTCAAGAGAGGCACTCTCCACAGGAAAGGCGAGAGGAACTCCAGGTCGTGCACATTCCAGAGTCCCCCAGATGTCAGTCCATTCCAGGGAACCTGTTTTCCCTGCACTGCCTCGACTTTCAAGCCGAGGATCGACTCACACCACGGTGGCACGTGGGACAGCCTCCGCTCTGGGAAAGCCTCGAGGAAAGCCACACATCCCTAGATCCACGCAAAGGGAAGCGACACTGCTGCTACTGCTCGGGGGGAAAGGCACGTGCATGCCCCACTCGAGACGAGGACTGACTCCCTGGGAGACTCCAGAAGTACCCAAGATCCATGTCAGCACTGGAGAGGAATCCTCAGGTCCGACACCGACTCCACACAGGGTCTTAGGCCCGGCATCGACGGGAAAGGGTTCCCGAGAGGCCCCACATCAACTCTCATGGGGACTGGCCTTTCGTGAGGCCACCAGAGCGGGTCCCTGAGGTCCCCATCGTAAGTCGAGAGCACCTGCCGCAACTCGAGAAAAATCCAGGAGGTTCTCCCCTCCAGGCGAGATGAGGCCCATTTCCGCTGAGGCGTCTCGAGGCTAATCACATCGAATATCTGCAACTTTCAAAGGGTCCTTCACACCCTTGCTGCAACTCAAGAAGTTCCCCGACATACCGGTCTCCACTCGAGAGGAAAGCACGAGAGTCCGCCCACATCCAGAGGAGCCCGTTTCCGCCTCCTTGCTCGAGAGA
>NW_017217014.1:0-12820 GCF_001704415.2 Capra hircus | reverse complement strand
GCAGGAGGTTCAACCTTCAGGCGAGATGAGGCCCATTTCCGCTGGGCTCTGGATGCTAATCACATCTAACATCTGGAACTTCCAAATGGTCTTCACACCCTTGCTGCAACTGTTCCCCCGACATACCCGTTCACTCGAGAGGAAACACGAGAGTCCCGCCCACATCCAGAGGAGACCCGTTTCCGACTCCTAGCTCGAGAGGAGGGATCCTTTCCCTGCGTGGTGGGGAAAGAATTCCCCGCGTTCCCGTCACAACTCAAGAGGAGGCGCTCTCCACAGGAAAGGCGAGAGAACTCCAGGGTCGTGCCACCATTCCCAGCATCCCCCAGATGTCTCACTCCATTCCAGGGAAACCTGTTTCCCTGCACTGCCTCGACTTTGAAGCCGAGGATCCACTCACACCACGGTGCACATGGGACCCCTTGGAAAGCCTCGTGGGAAAACCTCGTGGGAAAGCCTCGAGGGAAAGCCACATATCCCTTGATGCACGCGAAGGGAAGCGTGACACTGCTGCTACAGCTCGGGAGGAAAGTGCACGTTCATGCCCCCACTAGAGTCGATGACTGACTCACCTGGGGAGACTCCAGAATTCCCCACATCCATGTCAGCACTGGAGAGGAATCCTCAGGTTCCGGCCACCGACTCCACACAAGGTCTTATTTCCCCGCATCGACGGGAGAGGAATACCGAGAGGCCCCCGAGCAACTCGCATGGGGACTGGCCTTTCCCGAGGCCACCAGTGCGGGTCCCTGAGGTTCCCGTCGTAAGTCGAGAGCACCTGCCGCCAACTCGAGAAAATCCAGGAGGTCTCCCCTCCAGGCGAGATGAGGCCCATTTCCGCTGAGGCGTCTCGAGGCTAATCACATCTAACCTCTGGAACTTCCGAAAGGGTCCTTCACACCCTTGCTGCAACTCAAGAAGTTCCCCTGACATACCGTCTCCACTCGAGAGGAAGCACGAGAGTCCCGCCCACATCCAGAGGAGCCCCGTTTCTGCCTCCTAGCTCGAGAGGAGGGATCCTTTCCCTGCGTGGTCGGGAAAGAATTCCCCGGTGTTCCCGTCGCATCTCAAGAGGAAGCGCTCTCCACAGGAAAGGCGAGAGGAACTCCAGGGTCGTGCCACCATTCCCAGAGTCCCCAGATATCTCAGTCCATTCCAGGGAAAACCTGTTTTCCCTGCATTGCCTCGACTTTCAAGCCGAGGATCGACTCACACAAAGGTGGCACGTGGGACAGCCCTGTGGGAAAGCCTCATGGAAATGCCTCCTGGGAAAGCCTCGAGAGAAAGCCACAGATCCCTTGATCCACGCGAAGGGAAGCGCAACACTGCTGCTACAGCTAGGGAGGAAAGCGCACGTGCATGCCCCACTCAGAGATAGAGGACTGACTCCCCTGGGGAGACTACAGAGTACCCCAAGATCCATGTCAGCACTGGAGAGGAATCCTCAGGTTCCGGCACCGACTCCACACAAGGTCTTATCCCCGGCATCGACGGGAGAGGAATCCCGAGAGGCCCCCGTAGCAACTCGCATGGGGACTGGCCTTTCCTGAGGCCACCAGAGCGGGTCCCTGAGGTCCCTGTCGTAAGTCGAGAGCACCCTGCCGCCACTCGAGAAAATCCAGGAGGTCTCTCCCTCCAGGCGAGATGAAGGCCCATTTCCGCTGAGGCGTCTTGAGGCTAATCACATCTAACCTCTGGAACTTCCAAAGGGTCCTTCACACCCTTGCTGCAACTCAAGAAGTTCCCCTGACATACCCGTCTCCACTCGAGAGGAAGCACGAGAGTCCCGCCCACATCCAGAGGAGCCCCGTTTCTGCCTCCTAGCTCGAGAGGAAGGGATCCTTTCCCTGCGTGGTCGGGAAAGAATTCCCGCGTTCCCGTCGCATCTCAAGAGGAGGCGCTCTCCACAGGAAAGGCGAGAGGAACTCCAGGGTCGTGCCACCATTCCCAGAGTCCCCAGATGTCTCAGTCCATTCCAGGGAAAACTGTTTTCCCTGCACTGCCTCGACTATCAAGCCGAGGATCCGACTCACACAACGGTGGCACGTGGGACAGCCCTGTGGGAAAGCCTCATGGGAAAGCCTCCTGGGAAAGCCTCGAGGAAAGCCACAGATCCCTTGATGCACGCGAAGGGAAGCGTGACACTGCTGCTACAGCTCGGGAGGAAAGCGCACGTGCATGCCCTCACTCGAGATGAGGACTGACTCACCTGGGGAGACTCCAGAAGTACCCCAAGATCCATGTCATCACTGGAGAGGAATACCTCAGGTTCCGGCACCGACTCCACACAAGATCTTAGCCCGGCATCACCGGGAGAGGAATCCCGAGAGGCCCCCTAGCAACTCGCATGGGACTGGCCTTTCCTGAGGCCACCAGAGCGGGTCCCTGAGGTCCCCGTCTGAAGTCGAGAGCACCTGCCGCAACTCGAGAAAATGCAGGAGGTTCTACCCTCCAGGCGAGATGAGGCCCATTTCCGCTGAGGCGTCTGGATGCTAATCACATCTAACATCTGGAACTTCCAAAGGGTCCTTCACACCCTTGCTGCAACTCAAGAAGTTCCCCGACATACCCTTCTCCACTCGAGAGGAAGCACGAGAGTCCCGCCCACATCCAGAGGAGACCCGTTTCCGACTCCTAGCTCGAGAGGAGGGATCCTTTCCCTGCGTGGTGGGGAAAGAATTCCCCGCTGTTCCCGTCGCATCTCAAGAGGAGCCGCTCTCCACAGGAAAGGCGAGAGGAACTCCAGGGTCGTGCCACCATTCCCAGCGTCCCCCAGATGTCTCACTCCATTCCAGGGAAACCTGTTTTCCCTGCACTGCCACGACTATCAAGCCGAGGATCCACTCACACAACGGTGGCACCTGGGACAGCCCTGTGGGAAAGCCTCATGGGAAAGCCTCCTGGGAAAGCCTTGAGAGAAAGCCACAGATCCCTTGAGGCACGCGAAGGGAAGCGTGACACTGCTGCTACAGCTCGGGAGGAAAGCGCACGTGCATGCCCTCACTCGAGATGAGGACTGACTCACCTGGGGAGACTCCAGAAGTACCCCAAGATCCATGTCATCACTGGAGAGGAATACTCAGGTTCCGGCACCGACTCCACACAAGATCTTAGGCCCCGGCATCACCGGGAGAGGAATCCCGAGAGGCCCCCTAGCAACTCGCATGCGGACTGGCCTTTCCTGAGGCCACCAGAGCGGGTCCCTGAGGTCCCCGTCTGAAGTCGAGAGCACCTGCCGCAACTCGAGAAAATGCAGGAGGTTCTA
Organism: Capra hircus; assembly: GCF_001704415.2. Lineage (NCBI taxonomy): Eukaryota > Metazoa > Chordata > Mammalia > Artiodactyla > Bovidae > Capra > Capra hircus. The sequence goes on along the minus strand of NW_017217014.1, from coordinate 9,555 downwards.
CCCTCCAGGCGAGATGAGGCCCATTTCCGCTGAGGCGTCTGGATGCTAATCACATCTAACATCTGGAACTTCCAAAGGGTCCTTCACACCCTTGCTGCAACTCAAGAAGTTCCCCGACATACCCTTCTCCACTCGAGAGGAAGCACGAGAGTCCCGCCCACATCCAGAGGAGACCCGTTTCCGACTCCTAGCTCGAGAGGAGGGATCCTTTCCCTGCGTGGTGGGGAAAGAATTCCCCGCGTTCCCGTCGCATCTCAAGAGGAGCCGCTCTCCACAGGAAAGGCGAGAGGAACTCCAGGGTCGTGCCACCATTCCCAGCGTCCCCCAGATGTCTCACTCCATTCCAGGGAAACCTGTTTTCCCTGCACTGCCTCGACTTTGAAGCCGAGGATCCACTCACACCACGGTGGCACGTGGAACTGCCCTGTGGGAAAGCCTCGTGGGAAAGCCTCGTGGGAAAGCCTCGAGGGAAAGCCACAGATCCCTTGATACACGCGAAGGGTAGTGTGACACTGCTGCTACAGCTAGGGAGGAAAGCGCACGTGCATGCCCCCACTCGAGACGAGGACTGACTCCCCTGGGGAGACTCCAGAAGTACCCCAAGATCCATGTCAGCACTGGAGAGGAATCCTCAGGTTCCGGCACCGACTCCACACAAGGTCTTATTCCCCGGCATCGACGGGAGAGGAATCCCGAGAGGCCCCCGAGCAACACGCATGGGGATTGGCCTTTCCTGAGGCCACCAGAGCGGGTCCCTGAGGTCCCCGTCGTAAGTCGAGAACACCTGCCGCAACTCGAGAAAATCCAGGAGTTTCTCCCCTCCAGGCGAGATGAGGCCCATTTCCGCTGAGGCCTCCCGAGGCTAATCACATCTAACATCGGAAATTCCAAAGGGTCCTTCACACCCTTGCTGCAACTCAAGAAGTTCCCCGACATACCCGTCTCCACTCGAGAGGAAGCACGAGAGTCCCGGGCACATTCAGAGGAGCCCCGTTTCTGCCTCCTAGCTCGAGAGGAGGGATCCTTTCCCTGAGTGGTCGGGAAAGAATTCCCGGTGTTTCCGTCGCATCTCAAGAGGAGGTGCTCTCCACAGGAAAGGCGAGAGGTATTCCAGGGTCGTGCCACCATTCCCAGAATCCCCCAGATATCTCAGTCCATTACAGGGAAACCTGTTTTCCCTGCACAGCGTCGACTTTCAAGCCGAGGATCGACTCACACAACGGTGGCACGTGGGACAGCCCTGTGGGAAAGCCTCATGGGAAAACCTCCTTGGATAGCCTCGAAGGAAAGCCACAGATCCCTGATGCACGCGAAGGGAAGGGTGACACTGCTGCTACAACTCGGGAGGAAATCGCACGTACATGCCCTCACTCGAGACAAGGACTGCCTCCCCTGGGGATACTCCAGAAGTACCCCAAGATCCATGTCAGCACTGGAGAGGTATCCTCAGGTTCCGGCACCGACTCCACACAAGGTCTTAGGCCCCGGCATCGACGGGAGAGGAATCCCGAGAGGCCCCCGAGCAACTCGCATGGGGACTGGCCTTTCCTGAGGCCACCAGAGCGGGTCCCTGAGGTCCCCGTCGTAAGAGGAGAGCACCTGCCGCAACTCGAGAAAATGCAGGAGGTTCTACCCTAGAGGCGAGATGAGGCCCATTTCCGCTGAGGGGTCTGGAGGCTAATCACATCTAACATCTGGAACTTCCAAAGGGTCCTTCACACCCTTGCTGCAACTCAAGAAGTTCCCCGACATACCCGTCTCCACTCGAGAGGAAGCACGAGAGTCCCGCCCACTTCCAGAGGAGACCCGTTTACGCCTCCTAGCTCCAGAGGAGGGATACTTTCCCTGCGTGGTGGGGAAAGAATTCCCCGCGTTCCCGTCGTATCTCAAGAGGAGGCCCTCTCCACAGGAAAGGCGAGAGGAACTCCAGGGTCGTGCCACCATTCCCAGATTCCCCCAGATGTCTCAGTCCATTCCAGGGAAACATGTTTTCCCTGCACTGCCTCGACTTTCAAGCCGAGGATCGACTCACACCACGGTGGCACGTGGGACAACCCTGTGGGAAAGCCTCGTGGGAAAGCCTCGAGGGAAAGCCACAGATCCCTTGATCCAAGCGAAAGGAAGCATGACACTTCTGCTACAGCTCGGGAGGAAAGCGCACGTGCATGCCCTCACTCGAGACGAGGACTGACTCCCCTGGGGAGACTCCAGAAGTACCCCGAGGTCCATGTCAGCACTGGAGAGAAATCCTCAGGTTACGGCACCGACTCCACACAAGATTTTAGGCGCCTGCATCTCCGGGAGGGGAATCCCGAGAGGCCCCCGAGCAACTCGCATGGGTACTGGCCTTTCCTGAGGCCACCAGAGCGGATCCCTGAGGTCCCTGTCGTAAGTCGAGAGCACCTGCCGCAACTCGAGAAAATCCAGGAGGATCTCCCTTCCAGGCGAGATGAGGCCCATTTCCGCTGAGGCGTCTCGGGGCTAATCACACCTAACCTCTGGAACTTCCAAAGGGTCCTTCACACCCTTACTGCAACTCAAGAAGTTCCCCGACTTACCCGTCTCTACTCGAGAGGAAGCACGAGAGTCCCGTCCACATCCAGAGGAGCCCCGTTTCCGCCTCCTAGCTCGAGAGTAGGGATCCTTTCCTTGCGTGGTGGGGAACGAATTCCCCGCGTTCCCGTCACATCTCAGGAGATGGCGCGCTCCACAGGAAAGGCGAGAGGAACTCCAGGGTCGTGCCACCATTCCCAGAGTCCCCCAGATGTCTCAGTCCATTCCAGGGAAACCTGTTTTCCCTGCTCTGCCTCTACTTTCAAGCCGAGGATCGACTCACACCACGGTGGCACGTGGGACAGCCCTGTGGGAAAGCCTCGTGGGAAAGCCTCGTGGGAAAGCCTCGAGGGAAAGCCACAGATCCCTTGATCCACGTGAATGGAAGTGCGACACTGCTGCTACAGCTCGGGAGGAAAACGCACGTGCATGCCCCCACTCGAGAGGAGGACTGACTCCCCTGAGGAGACTCCAGAAGTACCCCAAGATCCATGTCAGCACTGGAGAGCAACCCTCAGGTTCCGACACTGACTCCACACAAGGTCTTAGGCCACAGCATCAACGGGAGAGGAATCCCGAGAGGCCCCCGAGCAACTCGCATGGGGACTGGCCTTTCCTGAGGCCACCAGAGCGGGTCCCTGAGGTCCCCGTCGTAAGTCGAGAGCACCTGCTGCAACTCGAGATAATCCAGGAGGTTCACCCCTCCAGGCGAGATGAGGCCCATTTCCGCTGAGGCGTCTCGAGGCTAATCACATGTAACATCTGGAACATCCAAAGGGTCTCTCACACCCTTGCTGCAACTCAACAAGTTCCCCGACATACCCGTCTCCACTCGAGAGGAAGCACGAGAGTCCCGCCCACATCCAGAGGAGCCCCGTTTCCGCCTCCTAGCCCGAGAGGAGGGATCCTTTCCCTGCGTGGTCGGGAAAGAATTCCCGGTGTACCCATCGCATCTCAAGAGGAGGCGCTCTCCACAGGAAAGGCGAGAAGAACTCCAGGGTCGTTCCACCATTCCCAGAGTCCCCCAGATGTCTCAATCCATTCCAGAGAAACCTGTTTTCCCTGCACTGCGTCGACTTTCAAGCCGAGGATCGACTCACACCACGGTGGCACGTGGGACAGCCCTGTGGAAAAGCCTCGTGGGAAAGCCTCGTGGGAAATCCTCGAGGGAAAGCCAGAGATCCCTTGATCCACGCAAAGGGAAGCGCCACAATGCTGCTCCAACTCGGGAGGAAAGCACACGTGCAAGCCCCTACTCGAGACGAGGCCTGACTCCCCTGGGGAGACTCCAGAAATACCCCAAGATCCATGTCAGCACTGGAGAGGAATCCTCAGGTTCCGGCACTGACTCCACACAAGGTCTAAGGCCTTAGCATCGACGGGAAAGGAATCCCGAGAGGCCCCGAAGCAACTCGCAAGGGGAGTGGCCTTTCCTGAGGCCACCAGAGCGGGTCCCTGAGGTCCCCGTCGTAAGTCGAGAGCACCTGCCGCAACTCAAGAAAATCCAGGAGGTTCTCCCCTCCAGGCGAGATGAGGCCGATTTCCGCTGAGGCGTCTCGAGGCTAATCACATCTAACGTCTGGAACATACAAACGGCCCTTCACACCCTTGCTGCAACTCAAGAAGTTGCCCGACATACCCGTCTCCACTCGAGAGGAAGCACGAGAGTCCCGCCCACATCCAGAGGAGCCCCGTTTCCGCCTCCTAGCTCGAGAGGTGGGATACTTTCCCTGCGTGGTCGGGAAAGAATTCCCGGCGTTCCCATTGCATCTCAAGAGGAGGCGCTCTCCACAGGAAAGGCGAGAAGAACTCCAGGGTCGTGCCACCATTTCCAGAGTCGCCCAGATGTCTCAGTCCATTCCAGGGAAAACTGTTTTCCCTGCACTGCCTCGACATTCAAGCCGAGGATCGACTCACACCACGGTGGCACGTGGGACAGCCCTGTGGGAAAGCCTCGTGGGAAAGCCACAGATCCCTTGATCCACACGAAGGGAAGCGTGACACTGCTGCTACTGCTCGGGAGGAAAGCGCTAGTGCGGCCCCCAATCGAGACGAGGACTGACTCCCCTGGGGAGACTCCAGAAGTACCCCATTATCCATGTAAGCACTGGTGAGGAATCCTCAGGTTCCGGAACCGACTCCTCACAAGATCTTATTCCCCGGCATCGACGGGAGAGGAATCCCGAGAGGCCCCCGAGCAACTCGCATGGGGACTGGCCTTTCCTGAGGCCACCAGAGCGGGTCCCTGAGGTCCCTGTCGTAAGTCGAGAGCACCTGCCGCAACTCGAGAAAATCCAGGAGTTTCTCCCCTCCAGGCGAGATGAGGCCCATTTCCGCTGAGGCGTCTCGAGGCTAATCACATCTAACATCGGGAAATTCCAAAGGGTCCTTCACACCCTTGCTGCAACTCAAGAAGTTCCCCGACATACCCGTCTCCACTGGAGAGGAAGCACGAGAGTCCCGCCCACATCCAGAGTAGCCCCGTTTCCGCCTCATAGCTCGAGAGTAGGGATCCTTTCCCTGCGTGGTGGGGAAAGAATTCCCCGCGTTCCCGTCGCATCTCTAGTGGAGGCGCTCTCGACAGGAAAGGCGAGAGGAACTCCAGGGTCGTGCCACCATTCCCAGAGTCCCCCAGATGTCTCAGTTCATTCCAGGGAAACCTGTTTTCCCTGCACTGCCTCGACTTTCAAGCCGAGGATCCAGTCACACCACGGTGGCACGTGGGACAGCCCTGTGGGAAAGCTTCGTGGGAAAGCCTCCTGGGAAAGCCTCGAGGAAAAGCCACAGATCACTTGATCCACGCGAAGGAAGCGCGGCACTGCTGCTACAGCTCGGGAGGAAATGCGCACTTCATGCCCCCACTCGAGACGAGGACTGACTCCCCTGGGGAGACTCCAGAAGTACCCCAAGATCCATGTCAGCAATGAAGAGGAATCCTCAGGTTCCGGCACCGACTCCACTCGAGGTCTTAGGCCGGCATCGACTGGAGAGGAACCCCGATAGGCTCCCGAGCAACTCGCATGGGGACTGGCCTTTCCGAGGCCACCAGAGCGGGTCCCTGAGGTTCCCGTCGTAAGTCGAGAGCACCTGCCGCCACTCGAGAAAATCCAGGAGGCTCTCCCCTCCCGGCGAGATGATGCCCATTTCCGCTGAGGCGTCCTGAGGCTAATCACATCTAACCTCTGGAACTTCCAAAGGGTCCTTCACACCCTTGCTGCAACTCAAGAAGTTCCCCTGACATACCCGTGTCCACTCGAGAGGAAGCACGAGAGTCCCGCCCACATCCAGAGGAGCCCCGTTTCTGCCTCCTAGCTCGAGAGGAAGGATCCTTTCCCTCCCTGGTCGGGGAAAGAAATTCCGATGTTCCCGTCGCTTCTCAAGAGGAGGCGCTCTCCACAGGAAAGGCGAGAGGAACTCCAGGGTCGTGCCACCATTCCCAGAGTACCCCCGATGTCTCAGTCCATTCCTGGGAAAACTGTTTTCCCTGCACTGCCTCGACTTTAAGCCGAGGATCCACTCACCCAACGGAGGCACGTGGGACAGCCCTGTGGGAAAGCCTCATGGGAAAGCCTCCATGGGAAAGCCTCGAGAGAAAGCCACAGATCCCTTGATGCCACGCGAAGGGAAGCGTGACACTGCTGCTACAGCTCGGGAGGAAAGCGCACGTGCATGCCCTCACTCGAGATGAGGACTGACTCACCCTGGGGAGACTCCAGAAGTACCCCAAGATCCATGTCATCACTGGAGAGGAATCCTCAGGTTCCGGCACCGACTCCACACAAGATCTTAGGCCCCGGCATCACCGGGAGAGGAATCCCGAGAGGCCGCCTAGCAACTCGCATGCGGACTGGCCTTTCCTGAGGGCACCAGAGCGGGTCCCTGAGGTCCCTGTCGTAAGTCGAGAACACCTGCCGCAACTCGAGAAAATGCAGGAGGTTCTACCCTCCAGGCGAGATGAGGCCCATTTCCGCTGAGGCGTCTGGAGGCTAATCACATCTAACATCTGGAACTTCCAAAGGGTCCTTCACACCCTTGCTGCAACTCAAGAAGTTTCCCGACATACCCGTCTCCACTCGAGAGGAAGCACGAGAGTCCCGCCCACATCCAGAGGAGACCCGTTTCCGACTCCTAGCTCGAGAGGAGGCATCCTTTCCCTGCGTGGTGGGGAAAGAATTCCCCGCGTTCCCGTCGCATCTCAAGAGGAGGCGCTCTCCACAGGAAAGGCGAGAGGAACTCCAGGGTCGTGCCACCATTCCCAGCGTCCCCCAGATGTCTCACTCCATTCCAGGGAAACCTGTTTTCCCTGCACTGCCTCGACTTTGAAGCCGAGGATCCACTCACACCACGGTGGCACGTGGGACTGCCCAGTGGGTAAACGTCGTGGGAAAGCCTCGTGGCAAAGCCTCTAAGGAAAGCCACAGATTCCTGGATCCACGCGAAGGGAAGAGTGACACTGCTGCTACAGCTCGGGAGGAAATTGCACATGCATGCCCCCAATAGATATGAGGACTGACTCACCTGGGAGACTCCAGAAGTACCCCAAGATCCATGTAAGCACTGTAGAGGTATTCCTCAGGTTACGGCACCGACTCCACACAAGGTCTTAGGCGCCCGGCATCGACGGGAGAGGAATCCCGAGAGGCCCCCGAGCAACTCGCATGGGAGCCTGACCTTTCCTGAGGCCACCAGAGCGGGTCCCTGAGGTCCCCATCTTAAGTCCACAGCACCTTCCGCAACTCGAGAAAATCCAGGAGGTTCTCCCCTTCAGGCGACATGAGGTACATTTGTGGCTGAGGCGTCGCGAGGATAATCACACCTAACCTCTGGAACTTCCAAAGGGTCCTTCACACCCTTGCTGCAACTCAAGAAGTTCCTCGACATACCCGTTTCCACTCGAGAGAAAGCACGAGAGTCCCGACCACATCCACAGGAGCCCCGTTTCCTGCCTCATAATTCCGAGAGGAGGGATCCTTTCCCTACGTGGTGCGAGTAAAGTATTCCCCGCGTTCCCGTCGCATCTCAAGGGAGGTGCTCTCCACAGGAAAGGCGAGAGGAACTCCAGGGTCGTGCCACCATTCCCAGAGTCCCCCAGATGTCTCAGTCCATTCCAGGGAAAACCAGTTTTCCCTGCACTGCCTCGACATTCAAGCCGAGGATCGACTCATCACAACGGTGGCACGTGGGACAGCCCTGTGGGAAAGCCTCGTGGAAAATCCTCGTGGGAAAGCCTCGAGGGAAAGCCACTGATCCCTTGATCCACGAGAAGGGAAGCGTGACACTGCTGCTACAGCTCCGGAGGACGCACGTGCATGCCCCCACTCGAGACGAAGGACTGACTCCCCTGGGGAGACTCCAGAAGTACCTCAAATCCATGTCAGCACTGGAGAGGAATCCCTCAGGTTCGCGACACCAACTCCACACAATGGTCTTACGCCCGCATCGACTGGGAGAGGAATCCCGAGAGGCCCCTGAGCAACTCGCATGGGGATTGGCCTTTCCTGAGGCCACCAGAGAGCAGGTCCCTGAGGTCCCCGTCGTAAGTCCGAGAGCACCTGCCCCAACTCGAGAAAATCCAGGAGGTTCTCCCCTCCAGGCGAGATGAGGCCCATTTCCGCTGAGGCGTCTCGAGGCTAATCACATCCTAACATCTGGAACTTCCAAAGGGTCCTTCACACGCCTTGCTGCAACTCAGAAAGTTGCCCGGATACCCGTCCTGCCACTCGAATCAGGAAGCATCGAGAGTCCCGCCCACGTATCCGAGAGGAGGCCCCGTTTCGCTTCCTTGGCTCGAGAGAAGACAGGTTCCTTTCGCTGCGTGGTCGGGTAAAGAATTCCCGGCGTTCCTAGTCGCATGCTCAGAGGAGGCACTGCTCCACAAGAAAGCGAGAAGGAAAACTCCCAGGGTTCGGTTGGCCACCATGTCCCAGAGTCCTCGCAAGAATGTCTCATCGCATTCCATGGGAAACTTGTTTTCCTGCAACTGCCTCGACTTTTCAAAGCCGATGGATCGACTCACACACTGGTGGCACGTGGGACAGTACCTGTTGGGAAAGCCTCAATGGGAAAGCCCCTGATGCCTTTGAATCCGCGAAAGGGAAGCGTGACAATGCTGCTCTACAGCTCGGGCGCGAAGAGCACGTCATGTCCCCACTCGATGACGAAGGACTGACTCCCCTGGGGACTCCAGAAGTTACCTCCAAGATCCATGGTCAAGCACGGAGAGGAACTCCACAGGTTTCGGCCACGACTGGACTCCACCTTCAAGGTCTTAGGCGCCCGGCATCGAGGGGAGAGGAATCCCAGAGGCCCCGAGCACTCTCGCAAAGGTATGGGGACTGGCCTCTCCTGAGTAGCAATCACGAGAGGCGGGTCTCTGAGGTGCCCCATCGTAAAGTCGAAAGCAGCCTGCCGCACTAGAAGAAAGTCCGGAGGTTCTCCCTCCAGGGAGATGAGGCCCATTTCCGCTGAAGGCGTGCTCAAGCTAATCAATCTAACGTTCTGGAACTTCGCAAAGCGTCCTTCACACACCGCCTTGCTGCATCAAGAAGTTCCCCGACATACGCCGTCTCCTCTGCGAGAAAAAGCACTGAGAAGTCCTCGGCACATCCAGTAAGGAGCCCGTTTTCGCCTCTCTAGCCTCGAGGAAGGGATCCTTGTCCCCTCCGCGAGTGGGGAAAGAAATATCTCGCGCGTTCCCGTCGCAATGCTCAAGAGGAGCGCTCTTCGCACAGGAAAGGCGAGAGGAACTCCAGGGTCATGCCACCATTCCGCAGAGTCGCCCTGATGTCTGCACGTCCATTCCAAGGGATAATGTTTTGCCCTGCACTGCTGTTCGACTTTTCAAGGCGCGAGGATCGACTCACATGATTGCCGACGGTGGCACGTGGCAGCAGCCTGGGAAAGCCTCGTGGAAAGCCTTCGGTGGAAAGGGTCTCCAAGTAAAGCCACGATTCCTGGGATCCAGGTCCCCACGCGGAAGGGAAGAGTGACACTGCTGCTAAT
>NW_017217013.1:0-12821 GCF_001704415.2 Capra hircus | reverse complement strand
CTCAGGATTCCTCTCCCCCTTCGATGCCGGGGCCTAAGACCTTGTATGGAGTCGGTGCCGGAACCGGAGGGATTCCTCTCCAGTGTGGACATGGATCTTGGGGTACTTCTGGAGTCTCCCCAGGGGAGTTAGTCGTCGTCTTGTGTGGGGGCATGAACGTGCGCTTTCCTCCCGAGCTGTAGCAGCAGTGTCACGCTTCCTTTTTGCATGGATCAAGGGATCTGTGGCTTTCCCTCGTGGCTTTCCCACGAGGCTTTCCCACAGGGCTGTTTCATGTGCCATCCTGGTGTGAGTCGATCTTCGGCTAGAAATTCGAGGCAGTGCAGGGAAATCAGGTTTCCCTGAAATGGACTGAGACATCTGGGGGACTCTGGGAATGGTGGCACGACCCTGGAGTTCCTCTCGCCTTTCCTGTGGAGAGCGCCTCCTCTTGAGATGCGCCAGGAACGCCAGGAATTCTTTCCTGTCTACGCAGGGAAAGGATCCCTCCTCTCGAGCTAGGAGGCGGAAACGGGGCTCCTCTGGATGTGGGCGGGTCTCTGGTGCTTCCTCTCGTGTGGAGACGGGTATGTCGGTGAACTTCTTGAGTTGCAGCAAGGGTGTGATGGACCCTTTGGAAGTTCCAGAGGTTAGGTGTGATTAGACTCGAGACGCCTCAGCGGAAATGGGCCTCATCTCGCCTGCAGGGGAGAACCTCCTGCGATTTTCTCGAGTTTCAGCAGGTGCTCTCCAGTTACGACCGGGACTTTATGTAACCCGCTCTGGTCCACTCAGGAAATGCCAGTCGACTTGCGAGTTGCTAAGGGGCCTCTCGGGATTCCTCTCCGGTCGATGACGGGGCCTAAGACCTTGTTTGGAGTCGGTGCCCTGAACCTGAGGTTTCCTCTCCAGTGCTAACATGGATCTTGGGGTACTACTGGAGTCTCCACAGGGGAGTCATCTTCGTCTCCAATGGGGGCATGCACGTGCGCTTTTCTCCCGAGCATTAGGAGCAGAGTCAATTTTCCCGTTGGGTTGATCAAGGGGTTTCTTGTTTTCCCTCGAGGCTTTCCCACGAGGCTTTCCCACAGGGCTGTCCCACGTGCCACCATCGTGTGTGTCGGTCCTCCGCGTGAACGTCGAGGCAGTGCAGGGTAAACAAGTTCCTCTGTAAAGGACTGAGACTTCTGGGGGACTCTTGGAATGGTGGAACGACCCTGGAGTTCCTCTCACCTTTCTTGCGGAGCGTGCCTCCTCTTGAGATGCGACAGGTACGACAGGAATTCTTTCCCGGCCAATCAGGGAAAGGATCCCTCACATTGAGCTAGGAGGGGAATTGGGGCTCCTCTGGATGTGGGTGGTACCCTGGTGATTCCTATGTAGTGGCGACGGGTCTCTCGTGGAACTTCTTGAGTTGCAGCTATGGTGTGAAGGACCCTTTGGAAGTTCCAGAGGTTAGGTGTGATTAGCCTCGAGACGTCTCAGTGGAAATGGGCTTCATCTCGCCTGAAGGGGCGAATCTCCTTCATTTTCTCGAGTTCTGGCAGGTGCTCTCGACTTACGACGGGGACCTCAGGGACCCGTTCTGTTTGGCCTTAGGAAAGAACCAGTTCCCATGTGAGTTGCTAGAGGGCTCTCGGGATTCCTCACCGGTAGATGCCGGGCCCAAGACCTTGTGTGGAGTGGGGGCCAGAACCTGAGTATTCCTCTCCAGTGCTGACATGTTTTTGGGATACTTCTGAAGTCTCCCAAGGGGAATCAGTCCTCGTTCTCGAGTGGGGGCATGCGCATGCCCCTTCCTCCCGAGCTGTAGCAGCAGTGTCATGCTTCCCGTCGCGTGGATCAATGGATCTGTGGCTTTTCCTCTAGGCTTTTCCTAGAGGCTTTCCCACGAGGCTTTCCCACAGGGCTGTCTCCCCGTGCCACCGTGGTGTGAGGCGATCCTCGGCATGAAAGTTTAGGCACTCTGTAAAAACAAGATCCTCTGGAATGGACTGAGACATCTGGGGACGCTTGAAATGGTGGCACGACCATGGAGTTCCTCTCTCCCTTCCTGTGGAGAGCGCCTCCAACCTGAGATGCGACGGGAATGCCGGAAGTTCTTTCCCGACCAAAGCAGGGAAAGGATCCCTCATCTCTAGCTAGGAGGATGAAACGGGGGCTACTCTGGATGTGGGCAGGACCCTCGTGTTTCCTCTCGAGTGGAGATGGGAATGTCGGGGAACTTCTTGAGTTGCAGCAAGGGTGTGAAAGACCCTTTGGAAGTTCCAGAGATTAGATGTAATTAGCCTCGAGACACCTCATTGGAAATGGGCCTCATCTCGCCTGGAGGGGAGAACCTCCTGGATTTTCTCGAGTTGCGGCAGGTGCTCCCGACTTACGACGGGGACGTCAGGGACCCGCTCTGGTGGCTTCATCAAAGGCCAGTCCCCATGCCAGATGCTGGGGGGCTTCTCTTGATAACTCTCCTGTTGATGCCCGGGCCGAACAACTTGTGTGGGTTCGGGGCCGGAACCTGAGGTTTCCTCTGCAGTGCTGACATGGATATTGGGGTTCTTCTGGAGTCTCCCCTGGAGAGTCAATCCTCCTCTCAAGTGAGGGCACGCACGTGTGCTTTCCTCCCGAGCTGTAGCAGCAGGGTCACGCTTCCCGTCGTGTGGATCAAGGGCATCTGTGGCTTTCCCTGGAGGCTTTCCCACGAGGCTTTCTCACAGGGCTTTCCCTCGTGCCACCGTGGTGTGAGTTGATCCTCAGCGTGAAAGTCGAGGCAGTGCAGGGAAAACAGGTTCCTCTGGATTGGACTGATGCTGGGAGCCAGTATGAGGACTCCCGTCCGTGATAACGTCATGAGGAAGAAAGCTGACATAGGCATGGTGTGTTCAGACTTCAGGGACCCCTCTGGAAGTTCCTACGCACATACCCCAAACAAAAATCTGCCGGCTTTTTTGCTCTGCTTTTCCACTCTTCTGACATTTTCTGGAAAAAGTCAATTCAGGGCTTTAGTCTTCAGCATTTGAAAGAGTGTTTCAATCCAAAAACCCCTCTGAATGCTTTCTAGCCTGCCTGCAGGACTCGTACAGCTGGGCATGTGATTGTTTGAGGCCTCCTTTCCCCAGGAGGCACAGGAAGCTTAAAGCATCCTAGGAATGTAGGGGCATCCGAGGAGTCAAAATCTTTATAATAGGACTGATTAAAAGTTTCATTTTTTGGGTCAATGCTTGCTGCTAAATTTTCATATCCTTTATTTTTAGATAGAGTTGGTATATTAAAAAAAACAAGTAGTAGACCTGGTATTAGGAACATTAGATCTTTGAGTTAAGTACCTTCTTTGTTATAACCCACTGCACCTTTGTTTTATAGAGATGTAACTTTAATGATTTAAGGAAATGCAGATTAAAGAAAAACACTTCAGAGGAAACAAAATTAACATTCATTAAGGAAGAGAGCCAAAAAGTGTTTAACAAGCCTCTTGGCCAGAAGATAATGTAAATCACCAGAGACCTTTTGTATACAAAATGATGTACAGAAAGAGTCTGGGGTGCAAACGCTACATAATTTTGTGTTACCCATTGAACTCCATGTTTTATCAAAAGTATAAAAGGCTTTATGAACAATAAAGGATGGGGCCAGTTTCTCGGACCAGTTTCTCGAACTAGTCTCTCGGCCTGGTTTCTTGAGACTCAGGCTCCCCCCGTGTCTTTTTCTCTCTTTCTTCTTCTCTCCCTTTCCTTCTCTCTGCTTTTTACTTTAACTTCAGGCTGAATCTCCACCAGGGGCGCGGAGGCTCGCCAGGTCTACTTACTTGCCTGGCTGTTAAGACCTGCACGAAAGGGAGCTTAAGGTGAGGCACCCTTAGATATTCAAGCAGGGGCTGGTGGCCCAACGTAGATGGTGAAAATTCTTTGTCTGGAATTTTATTGGCCTTCCACGTAAACCAAAATATTCAGCCCTTTTCCTCCAGTTAATCTTCTTACTACACTATAATTTCTTAATCTAATCTTACATTAATAAATAAAAAAGACTTTTCCACGACAACGCCGTCCATCCGTCGAATTCCCTGGATCCAGCGGGGCTGGACCCCGGCAGACTGAGATATCTGGGGGACTCTTGGAATGGTGGCATGACCCTGGAGTTCCTCCGCCTTTCCTGTGGAGAGCGCCTCCTCATGAGATGCGAACGGGAACACCGGGAATTCTTTCCCGAACATGCAGGGAAAGGGATACCTGACCTCGAGGTATGAGGCGGAAACGGGGCTCCTCTGGATTGTGGGCGGGATTCTCGTGCTTCCTCTCGAGTGGAGTCAGGTATGTCGGGGAACTTCTTGAGTTGCAGCAAGGGTGTGAAGGACCCTTTGGAAGTTCCAGATGTTAGGTATGGTTAGCCTCGAGACGCCTCAGAGGAAAAGGGCCTCATCTCGCCTGGAGGGAGAACCTCCTGGATTTTCTCGAGTTGCGGCAGGTGCTCTCGACTTAGGACGGGGACCTCAGGGACCCGCTCTGGTGGCCTCAGGAAAGGCCAGTACCCATGTGAGTTGCCCAGGGGCCTTTCGGAATTCCTCTCCATCGATGCCAGGGCCTAAGACCTTGTTTGGAGTCGGTGCCATAACCTGAGGATTCCTCTCCAGTGCTGAAATGGTTCTTGGGGTACTTCTGGAGTCTCCCCAGGGAGTAAATCCTCGTCTCGAGTGGGGTCATGCACGTGCGCTTTCCTCCCGAGCTGTAGCAGCAGTGTCACTCTTCCCTTCGCGTGGATCAAGGCGATCTCTGGCGTTTCCCTCGAGGCTTTCCCTCGAGGCTTTCCCACGAGGCTTTTCCACAGGGCTGTCCAACGTGCTACAGTGGTGTGAGTCGATCCTCGGCTTGAAAGTCGAGGCAGTGCAGGGAAAACAGTTTTCCCTGGAATGGACTGAGACACATGGGGGACTCTGGGAATGGTGGCACGACCCTGGAGTTCCTCTCGTCTTTCGTGTGGAGAGCGCCTCCTCTGGAGATGCGACGGGAAAGCCGGGAATTCTTGACCGAACACGCAGGGAAAGGATCCCTCCTCTCGAGCTAGGAGGTGGAAACAGGGCTACTCTGAATGTGCGTGGGACTCTCGTGTTTCCTCTCGGGTGGAGACGGGTATGTGGGGTAACTTCTTGAGTTGCAGCAAGGGTGTTAAGGACCCTTTGGAAGTTCCAGAGGTTAGGTGTGATTAGCCTCGTGACGCCACAGGCGGAAATGGGCCTCATCTCCCCTGAAAGGGAGAACCTCCTGGATTTTCTCGAGTTGCGGCAGGTGTCCTCGACTTACGACAGGGACCTCAGGGACCCGCTCTGGTGGCCTCAGGAAAGGTCAGTCCCCATGCGAGTGGCTAGGGGGCCTCTCGGAATTCCTCTCCCGTCGTAGCCGGGCCCTAAGACCTTGTGTCGTGTCGGTGCCGGAACCTGAGTATTCCTCTCCAGTGCTGACATGGATTTTGGGGTACTTCTGGAGTCTCCCCAGGGGAGTCAGTCCTCGTCTCGAGTTGGGGCTTGCACGTGTGCTTTCCTCCAGAGCTGTAGCAGCAGTGTCACGCTTCCCTTCGTGTGGATCAAGGGATCAGTGGCTTTCCCTCGAGGGTTTACCACGACGCTTTCCACGAGGCTTTCCCACAGGGCTTTCCCTCGTGCAACCGTGGTGTGAGTCGATCCTCGGCTTGAAAGTGGAGGCAGTGCCAGGAAAACAGTTTTCCCTGGAATGGACTGAGACATCTTGGGGACTCTGGGAATGGTGGCACGACCCCTGGAGTTCCTCTCGCCTTTCCTGTGGCGAGCGCCTCCTCTTGAGATGCGATGGGAATGCAGGGAATTCTTTCCCGACCACTCACTGAAAGGATCCCTCCTCTCGAGCTATGAGGCAGAGAAGGGGCTCCACTGGATATGGGCGGGATCCTTTGCTTCCTCTCAAGTGGCGACGGGTATGTTGGGGAACTTCTTGAGTTGAAGCAAGGGTGTGAAGGACTCTTTGGAAGTTCGAGAGTTTAGGTGTGATTAGCCTCGAGACGCCTCAGCGGAAATGGGCCTCATCTCACCTGGAGGGGAGAACCTCCTGGATTTTCTCGAGTTGCGGCAGGATGCTCTCGACTTACGACCTGGACCTCAAGTACCCGCTTAGGTGGCCTGAGGAAAGGCCAGTCCCCATGCGAGTTGCTCGGGGGCCTCTCGGGATTCCTCTCCCTTCGATGTCGGGGCCTAAGACCTTGTGTGCAGTCGGTGCCGGAACCTGAGGATTCCTTTCCAGTGCTGACATGGATCTTGGGCTACCTCTGGAGTCTCCCCAGGGGATTCAGGCCTCGTCTCGAAGTGGGAGCATGAGTGTGCCTTTCCTCCCATGCTGTAGCAGCAGTGTCATGCTTCTGCTTGCGTGGACCAAGGGATCTGTGACTTTCCCTCGAGTCTTTCCCACGAGGCTCTCCCACAGGGCTGTCCCACGTGTCTCGGTGGTGTGAGTCGATCCTCGGCGTGAAAGCCGAGGCAGTGCAGGGAAAACAGGTTCCTGTGGAATGGACTGAGACATCTGGGGGAGTCTTGGAATGGTGGCACGACCCTGCAGTTCCTCTCCCCTTTCCTTTGGAGAGCGCCTTCCTCTTGAGATGCGATGGGAATGCCGGAAATTCTTTCCCGACCATGTAGGGAAAGGATCCCTCATCTCGAGCTACGAGCCGGAAACGGAGCTCCTCTGGATGTGGCCGGGACCCTCGTGTTTCCTCTTGAGTGGAGACGGGTATGTCAGGGAACTTCTTGAGTTGCAGCATGACTGTGGAAAGACTCTTTTGAAGTTCCAGAGTTCACGGTGTGATTAGCCTCGAGACACCTCAGTGGAAACGGGCCTCATCTCGCCTGCAGGGGAGAACCTTCCTGGATTTTCTCGAGTTGCCACAGGTGCTCTCGAGTTTACGACGGAGACATCAGGGACCCGCTCTGGTGACCTCAGGAAAGGCCAGTCCCCATGCGAGGTGGCTAGGGGGCCTCTCAGGATTCCTCTCCCGTCTATGCCGGGGCCTAAGACTTTGTGTGGAGTCGGGACCGGAACCTGAGGTTCCTCTCCAGTGCTGACATGGATCTTGGCGTACTTCTGGAGTCTCCCAAGCTTGCGTCAGTCCTCGGCTCGAGTGGGGTCATGCACCTGCCGCTTTCCTCCCGAGCCGGTAGCAGCAGTGTCGCGCTTCCCATCTCGTGGATCAAGGTTATCTGTGGCTTTCCCTCGAGGCTTTCCCACGAGGGCTTTCCCACGAGGCTTTGCCACAGGCTGTCCCACGTGCCACAGTGGTGTGAGTCGATCCTCGGCTTGAAAGTCGAGGTCAGTGCGGGGAAAACAGGTTTCCCTGGAATGGGACTGAGACATCTGGGGGACTCGGAGAATTGGTGGCATGTCCCTGGAGTTCCTCTCGCCTTTCCTGTGGAGAGCGCCTCCTCTTGAGATGCGACGAGAACGCCGGGAATTCTTTCCCGACCTCGAAGGGAAAGGATCCCTCCTCTCGAGCTATGAGGCGGAAACGGGGCTCCTCTGGATGTGGGCGGAACTATCGTGCTTCCTCTTAAGTGCAGACGGGTATGTCGGGGAACTTCTTGATTTGCAGGCAAGGGTGTGAAGGACCCTTTGGAAGTTCCAGAGTTTAAGTGTGCTTAGCCTTGGAGATGTGTCAGCGGAAATAGGCCTCATTTTGCCTGGAGGGGAGAACATCCTGATTTTCTCCAGTTGCGGCAGGTTGCTCTCGACTTACAATGGGGACCGCAGGGACCCGCTCTGGTGGCCTCAGGAAAGGCCAGTCAAGATCCAAGACAGCATTGGAGAGGGAGAGACATCACGAGAGGCTCCGAGCAACTCGCATGGGGACTGGCCTTTCCTGAGGCCACCAAAGCGGGTCCCTGAGGTCCCCGTCGTAAGTCGAGAGCACCTGGCGCAACTCGAGAAAATCCAGGAGGTTCTCCCCTCCAGGCGAGATGAGACCCATTTGCGCTGAGGCATCTCGAGGCTAATCACACCTAACTCTGGAACTTCCAAAGGGCCCTTCACACCATTGCTGCAACTCAAGAAGTTCCCCGACATACCCGTTTCCACTCGAAAGGAAGCACGAGAGTCCCGCCCACAACCAGAAGAGCCCGTTTCAGCCTCATAGCTCGAGAGGAGGGATCCTTTCCCTTCGTGGTCGGGAAAGAATTTCCGGCGTTCCCGTCCCATCTCAAGAAGAGGCGCTCTCCACAGGAAAGGCGAGAGGAACTCAGGGTCGTGCCACCATTCCAGAGCCCCCAGATGTCTCAGTCGATTCCAGGGAAACCTGTTTTCCCCCGCAATGCCTCGACTTTCAAGCCGAGGATCGACTCAGAACTCAGTGGCACGTGGGAGAGCCCTGTGAAAAGCCTCGTGGGAAAGCCTCGTGGGAAAGCCTTGAGGGAATGCCACAGATCCCTTGTTCATCGCGAAGGGAAGCGTGACACTGCTGCTACAGCTCGGGAGGAAAGCGCACGTGCATGCCCCACTCGAGACGAGGACTGACTCCCCTGGGGAGATTCCAGAAGTACCCCAAGATCCATGTCAGCACTGGAGAGGAATCCTCAGGTTCTGGCACCGAATCCACAAAAGGTCTTAGGCCCCGGCATCGACGTGAGAGGAATACCGAGAGGCCCCGAGCAACTCCATGGGGACTGGCCTTTCCTGAGGCCACCAGAGCGGGTCCCTGAGGTACCCGTCGTAAGTTGAGAGCACCTGCCGCAACTCGAGAAAATCCAGGAGGTTCCCCCTCCAGGCGAGATGAGGCCCATTTCCGCTGAGGAGTCTCGAATCTTATCACACCTAAGCTCTGGAACTTCCAAAGGTCCTTCACACACTTGCTGCAATTCAAGAAGATCCCCGACATACCAGTCTCCACTCGAGAGGAAGCACGAGAGTCCTGCCCACACCCAGAGGAGCCCCGTTTCCGCCTCCTAGCTCGAGAGGAGGGATCCTTTCCCTGCGTGGTCGGGAAAGAATTCCCGGTGTTTCCGTCACATCTCAAGGGGGAGGTGCTCTCCACAGGAAAGGCGAGAGGAACTCCAGGGTGGTGCCACCATTCCCAGAGCCCCCAGATGTCTCAGTCCATTCCAGGGAAACCTGTTTTCCCTGCACTGCCTCGACTTTCAATCCGAAGAACGACTCACACCACGGTGGCAAGTGGGACAGCCCTGTGGGAAATCCTCATGAAAAAGCATCGTGGGAAAGCCTCCAGATAAAGCCAGAGATCCCTGGATCCTGGCGAAGGGAAGCGTGACACTGCTGCTACAGCTCTGGAGGAAAGTGCACATGAATGCCCCCACTAGAGATGAGGACTGACTCACCTGGGAGACTCCAGAAGTACCCCAAGAACCATGTAAGCACTGGAGAGTTATTCTCAGGTTCCAGCACCGACTCCACACAAGGTATAAGGCGCCGGCATTGACGGGAGAGGAATTCCGAGATGCCCCAAACAACTCGCATGGGGACTGGCCTTTCCTGAGGAAATCAGAGCGGGTCCCTGAGGTCCCCATCGTAAGTCGAGAGCACCTGCCGCAACTCGAGAAAATCCAGGAGGTTCTCCCCTCCAGGCGAGATGAGGCCCATTTCCGCTGAGGCGCCTCGAGGCTAATCACACCTAAACTCTGGAACTTCCAAAGGATCCTTCACACCCTTGCTGCAACTCAAGAAGTTACCCGACATACCCGTCTCCACTCGAGAGGAAGCACGAGAGTCCCGCCCACATCCAGAGGAGCCCTGTTTCCGCCTCCTAGCTCGAGAGGAGGGATCATTTCGCTGCGTGGTCGGGAAAGAAATCCGGGCGTTCCCGTCGCATCTCAAGAGGAGGCGCTCTCCACAGGAAAGGCGAGAGGAACTCCAGGGTCGTGCCACATTCCCAGAGTCCACCAGATGTCTCAGTCCATTCCAGGGAAAACTGTTTTCCCTGCACTGCTCGACTTTCAAGCGAGGATCGACTCACACCACGGTGGCACGTGGGACAGCCCTGTGGGAAAGCCTCGTGGGAAAGCCACGAGGGAAAGGCCCTGATCCCTTGATCCTCGCGAAGGGAATCGCGACACTGCTGCTTCAGCTCGGGAAGAAATCGCACGTGCATGCCCCCACTCGAGACGAGGACTGACTACCCTGGGGAGACTCCAGAAGTACCCCAAGATCCATGTCGGCACTGGAGAGGAATCCTCAGGTTCCGGCACCCACTCCACACAAGATCTTAGGCCCCGGCATTGACGGGAGAGGAATCCCGAGAGGCCCCGAGCAACTCGCATGGGGACTGGCCTTTCCTGAGGCCACCAAGCGGGTGCCTGAGATTCCTGTCGAAAGTCGAGAGAACCTGCCGCAACTCGAGAAAATCCAGGAGGTTCTCCCCTCCAGGCGAGATGAGGCCCATTTCCGCTGAGGCATCTCGAGGCTAATCACACCTAACCTATGGAACTTCGAAAGGGTCCTTCACACCCTTGCTGCAACTCAAGAAGTTCCCCGACATACCCGTCTCCACTCGAGAGGATGCACGAGAGTCCGCCCACAGCCAGAGGAGCCCGTTTCCGCTTCTAGCTCGAAAGGAGGTCCTTTCCCTGCGTGGTCGGGAAAGAATTCCCGGCGTTCCCGTCGCATCTCAAGAGGAGGCGCTCTCCACAGGAAAGGCGAGAGGGACTCCAGGGTCGTGCCACGATTCCCAGAGTCCCCCAGATTTCTCAGTCCATTCCAGGGAAACCTGTTTTCCCTGCACTGCCTTGACTTTCAAGCCGACGATCGACCTACACCACGGTGGCACGAGGGACAGCCCTGTTGGAAAGCCTCGAGGTAAAGCCTCGTGGGAAAGCCTCGAGGGAAAGACACAGATCCCTTGATCCTCGCAAAGGGAAGCGTGACACTGCGGCTACAGCTCGGAGGAAAGCCCACGTGCATGCCCCACTCGAGACGAGGACTGACTCCCCTGGGGAGACTCCAGAAGTCCCCCAAGACCCATGTCATACGGGAGAGGAATCCTCAGGTTCCGGCACCAAATCCACACAAGGTCTTAGTCCACGGCATCGACAGGAGAGGAATCCCGAGAGGCCCCGAGCAACTCGCATGTGGACTGGCCTTTTCTGAGGCCACCAGAGCGGGTCCCTGAGGTCCCCGTCGTAAGTCCAGAGCACCTGCCGCCACTCGAGAAAAACCAGGAGGTTCTCCCCTCCATTCTAGATGAGGCCCATTTCCGGTGAGGCGTCTCGAGGCTAATCACACCTAACTTCTGGAACTTTCCAAAGGGTCCTTCACACCCTTGCTGCAACTCAAGAAGTTCCCCGACATACCCGTCTCCACTCGAGAGAAAGCACGATTGTCCCGCCCACATCCAGAGGAGCCCCGTTTCCGCCTCCTAGCTCGAGAGGAGGGATCCTTTCCCTGCGTGGTCGGGAAAGAATTTCCGGCGTTCCCGTTGCATCTCAAGAGGAGCCGCTCACCACAGGAAAGGCGAGAGGAACTCCAGGGTCGTGCCACCATTCCCAGAGTCCCCCAGATGTCTCAGTCCATTCCAGGGAAAACTGTTTTCCCTGCGCTGCCTCGACTTTCAAGCCGAAGATGCATTCACACCACGGTGGCACATGGGACAGCCCTGTGGGAAAGCCTCGTGGGAAAGCCTCGTGGGAAAGCGTCGAGGGAAAGCCACAGATCCCTTGATCCACGCGATGGGAAGCGTGACACTGCTGCTACAGCTCGGAGGAAAGCGCACGTGCATGCCCCCACTCGAGACGAGGACTGACTCCCCTGGGGAGATTCCAGAAGTACCCCAAGATCCATGTCAGCACTGGAGAGGAATCCTCAGGTTCTGGCACCGAATTCACAAAAGGTCTTAGGCCACGGCATCGACGGAGAGGAATACCGAGAGGCCCCGAGCAACTCCATGGGACTGGCCTTTCCTGAGGCCACCAGAGCGGTCCCTGAGGTACCCGTCTTAAGTCGAGAGCACATGCCGAAACTCGAGAAAATCCAGGAGGTTCTCCCCTCCAGGCGAGATGAGGCCCATTTCCGCTGAGGTGTCTAGAGTCTTATCACACCTAACCTCTGGAACTACCAAAGGGTCCTTCACACCCTTGCTGCAATTCAAAAAGATCCCCGACATACCCGTCTCCACTCGAGAGGAAGACGAGAGTCCCGCCCCCACCCAGAGGAGCCCCGTTTCCGCCTCCTAGCTCGAGAGGAGGGATCCTTTCCCTGCGTGATCGGGAAAGAATTCCCGGCGTTTCGTCACATCTCAAGGGAGGTGCTCTCCACAGGAAAGGCGAGAGGAACTCCAGGGTGGTGCCACCATTCCAGAGTCCCCCAGATTTCTCAGTCCATTCCAGGGAAAACTGTTTTCCCTGCACTGCCTCGACTTTCAATCCGAGGAACGACTCACACCACGGTGGCACGTGGGACAGCCCTGTGGGAATTCCTCATGAAAAAGCCTCGTGGGAAAGCCTCGAGGGAAAGCCACAGATCCCTTGATCTACTCGACGGGAAGCGTGACACTGCTGCTACAGCTCGGAGGTATCGAACTGCATGCCCACACTCGAGACGAGCACTGACTCCCTGGGGAGACTCCTGAAGTACCCCAAGATCCATGTCAGCACTGCAGAGAATCTCAGATTTCGGCACCAACTCCACACAAGGTCTTAGGCCCCGACATCGACGGGAGAGGAATAACGAGAAGCCCCCAAGCAATCGCATGGGGACTGGCCTTTGCTGAGGCCACCAGAACGGGTCCCTGAGGTCCCTTTCGTAAGTCGAGAGCACCTGCCCCAACTCGAAAAAATCAGGTTCCCCTCCAGGCGAGATGAGGCCCATTTCCGCTGAGGCGTCTCGAGGCTAATC
>NW_017217012.1:0-12821 GCF_001704415.2 Capra hircus | reverse complement strand
TCTGGAGCTTGAAGAACTCAGCGAAAGCCCTCCCAAACAACTATGTCTCTGCTTGGGGAGGAGAGTGCTAGGGAACCTACGTCTCTCACACACTTTCTAGGCACCCACGGATCAGCCTCTGGGTGTGGGATGCAAAACCCAGCCAGGGGCCCTTGGAACCTGGTGCTCTCCGTGCGGAGCTTTGTCTGGGCGGCCAAAGAACCGCGAAGGAGCCCTGCTGTTGCCCTTCGCTTCCCTCTGACAGAGCTTTCACTGCTGGAGCCCTTGGCAGTGTGCAACCCACCAGCCCCTAAGCCCTCCTCAAGGACGCTTGGGACCTAAGTGCAAAGGCAAGGCAGGGGTAGAGCTGAAGCCAGGAAGGCGCCAGTGGCGTTTCCCAGCCTCACACAGCCTGCTCCTTCCTGGGGAGGGAGCCTAAAAGCAAGGCAAGTCTGCGCAAGGCTCGCCGGCAGAGCATCTTGGTGCCAGGAACTCTGCCAGATCGGGGCCTCTGAACAGAGCTAGAGATCTGCCGTACTGGAGTCGCACTTAGCTTCGTGTAAGCAGGGATTTCAGCTTGACGGGACTTGCTGCCTCCTCTTCCCCGAGGAGGCTCGCTTCCCTGCTGGCTGTGCACTCGCCTATCAGGCGGGGCGCAGGGCTCCTCCAGCAGGTCTTGCCTCAGGGGCTGCTTCCCCTGAGTTGGGGCTGTGGGCAGGAACCCAGACACGCAGGATCAGGCCCCAAAACACCTGCACATGTCTCTGCTGGGGAGGAGAGTGCTAGGGAACCTACGTCTGTCATACACTTTCTGGGCACCCAAGGAATCAGCCTCCGTGGTGCGGGGCTGAAAAACCCCAGCCAGGGGCCCTGGAGCCTGGGTCTCCTGGCGCTGAATCTGGGCGGCCAAGCAACCGCTGGAGGAGCCCTGCAGTTGCCCTTCCCTTCCCTCTGACAGAATTCTCACTGCTGGAGCCCTTGGCAGTGTGCAACCCACCAGCCCCTAAGCTCTCCTTAAGGAGGACGGACCTAAGTGCAAAGGCAAGGCAGGATTGGAGCTGAGGCAAGAAAGGCGCCAGTGGCGACTCCCAGGCTCCTGCTGCCTGCTCCTTCCTGGAGAGGCAGCCTAAAAGCAAGGCAAGTCTGGCAAGGCTAGCCCCCGCAGAGCAGCCTCGCGCAGGAACTCTGCCAGATCGGGGCTCTGAGCAGAGCTAGAGCTCTGCCGTACTGGAGGCGCACTTAGCTCCGTGCAAGCAGGGCTTTCAACTTGACGGGGCTGGGCTGCCTCCTCTTCCCCCGAGGAGGCTCGCTTCCCTGCTGGCTGTGCACTCGCCTATCAGGCGGGGGCGCAGGGCTCCTCCAGCAGGTCTTGCCTCAGGGGCTTGCCCCTGAGTTGGGCGTGGGCAGGAACCCAGACACGCAGGATCAGGCCCCAAACCACCTGCACATGTCTCTGCTGGGAGGAGTGCTAGGGAACCTACGTCTGTCATACACTTTCTGGGCACCCAAGGAATCAGCCTCCGGTGTGCGGGGCTGAAAACCCCAGCCAGGGGCCCTGGGAGCCTGGTGCTCTCGGTGCGGCGCTGATTCTAGGCGGCCTAGAAACCGCTGGAGGAGCCCTGCAGTTGCCCTTCCCTTCCCTCTGACAGAGCTCTCACTGCTGAAGCCCTTGGCAGTGTGCAACCCACCACCCCTAAGCCCTCCCCAACGACGCCTGGCACCTATGTGCAAAGGCAAGGCAGGATTGGAGCTGAGGCAAGGAAGGCACCAGTGGCGTCTCCCAGGCTCGCTCAGACAGCTCCTTCCTGGGGAGGAGCCTAAAAGCAAGGCAAGTCTGGGCAAGGCGAGCCCCCGGCCGAGCAGCCTCGCGCCAGAAACTCTGCCAGATCGGGGCTCTGAGCAGAGCTAGAGCTCTGCCGTACTGGAGGCCCACTTAGCTCCGTGCAAGCAGGGCTTTCCTCTTGACTGGGCTCGGCTGCCTCCTCTTCTCCCGAGGAGGCTCGCTACACTGCTGGCTGTGCTCTCGCCTATCAGGCGGGCGCGCAGGGCTCCTCCAGCAGGTCTTGCCTCAGGGGCTGCTTCCCCTGAGTTGAGGCTGTGGGCGGAACCCAGACACGCAGGATAAGGCCCCAACCACCTGCACATGTCTCTGCTGGGGAGGAGAGTGCTAGGGAACCTACGTCTCTCACACACTTTCTAGGCACCCACGGAGTCAGCCTCTGGGAGTGTGGGGATGCAAAACCCAGCCAGGGGCCCTTGGAACCTGGTGCTCTCCGTGCGGAGCTTTGTCTGGGCGGCCAAGGAACCGCTGAAGGAGCCCTGCTGTTGCCCTTCGCTTCCCTCTGACAGAGCTTTCACTGCTGGAGCCCTTGGCAGTGTGCAACCCACCAGCCCCTAAGCCCTCCTCAAGGACGCTTGGGACCTAAGTGCAAAGGCAAGGCAGGGGTAGAGCTGAAGCCAGGAAGGCGCCAGTGGCGTTTCCGAGCCTCACACAGCCTGCTCCTTCCTGGGGAGGGAGCCTTAAAGCAAGGCAAGTCTGCGCAAGGCTCGCCTATGGCAGAGCATCTTGGTGCCAGGAACTCTGCCAGATCGGGCCTCTGAACAGAGCTAGAGATCTGCCGTACTGGAGTCGCACTTAGCTTCGTGGAAGCAGGGATTTCAGCTTGACGGGGACTTGCTGCCTCCTCTTCCCCCGAGGAGGCTCGCTTCCCTGCTGGCTGTGCACTCGCCTATCAGGCGGGGCGCAGGGCTCCTCCAGCAGGTCTTGCCTCAGGGGCTGCTTCCCCTGAGTTGGGGCTGTGGGCAGGAACCCAGACACGCAGGATCAGGCCCCAAACACCTGCACATGTCTCTGCTGGGGAGGAGAGTGCTAGGGAACCTACGTCTGTCATACACTTTCTGGGCACCCAAGGAATCAGCCTCCGTGTGTGCGGGGCTGAAAACCCCAGCCAGGGGCCTGGGAGCCTGGTGCTCTCCGTGGCGCTGTCTGGGCGGCCAAGCAACCGCTGGAGGAGCCCTGCAGTTGCCCTTCCCTTCCCTCTGACAGAATTCTCACTGCTGGAGCCCTTGGCAGTGTGCAACCCACCAGCCCCTAAGCTCTCCTTAAGGAGGACTGGGACCTAAGTGCAAAGGCAAGGCAGGATTGGAGCTGAGGCAAGAAAGGCGCCAGTGGCGACTCCCAGGCTCCTGCTGCCTGCTCCTTCCTGGAGAGGCAGCCTAAAAGCAAGGCAAGTCTGGGCAAGGCTAGCCCCGGCAGAGCAGCCTCGCGCCAGGAACTCTGCCAGATCGGGCTCTGAGCAGAGCTAGAGCTCTGCCGTACTGGAGGCGCACTTAGCTCCGTGCAAGCAGGGCTTTCAACTTGACGGGGCTGGGCTGCCTCCTCTTCCCCCGAGGAGGCTCGCTTCCCTGCTGGCTGTGCACTCGCCTATCAGGCGGGGGCGCAGGGCTCCTCCAGCAGGTCTTGCCTCAGGGGCTGCTTCCCCTGAGTTGGGGCTGTGGGCAGGAACCCAGACACGCAGGATCAGGCCCCAACCACCTGCACATGTCTCTGCTGGGGAGGAGAGTGCTAGGGAACCTACGTCTGTCATACACTTTCTGGGCACCCAAGGAATCAGCCTCCGTGTGTGCGGGGCTGAAAACCCCAGCCAGGGGCCCTGGGAGCCTGGTGCTCTCGGTGCGGCGCTGATTCTAGGCGGCCTAGAAACCGCTGGAGGAGCCCTGCAGTTGCCCTTCCCTTCCCTCTGACAGAGCTCTCACTGCTGAAGCCCTTGGCAGTGTGCAACCCACCACCCCTAAGCCCTCCCCAACGACGCCTGGCACCTATGTGCAAAGGCAAGGCAGGATTGGAGCTGAGGCAAGGAAGGCACCAGTGGCGTCTCCCAGGCTCGCTCAGACAGCTCCTTCCTGGGGAGGGAGCCTAAAAGCAAGGCAAGTCTGGGCAAGGCGAGCCCCGGCCGAGCAGCCTCGCGCCAGAAACTCTGCCAGATCGGGGCTCTGAGCAGAGCTAGAGCTCTGCCGTACTGGAGGCCCACTTAGCTCCGTGCAAGCAGGGCTTTCCTCTTGACTGGGCTCGGCTGCCTCCTCTTCTCCCGAGGAGGCTCGCTACACTGCTGGCTGTGCTCTCGCCTATCAGGCGGGCGCGCAGGGCTCCTCCAGCAGGTCTTGCCTCAGGGGCTGCTTCCCCTGAGTTGAGGCTGTGGGCGGGAACCCAGACACGCAGGATAAGGCCCCAACCACCTGCACATGTCTCTGCTGGGGAGGAGAGTGCTAGGGAACCTACGTCTCTCACACACTTTCTAGGCACCCACGGAGTCAGCCTCTGGGAGTGTGGGGATGCAAAACCCAGCCAGGGGCCCTTGGAACCTGGTGCTCTCCGTGCGGAGCTTTGTCTGGGCGGCCAAGGAACCGCTGAAGGAGCCCTGCTGTTGCCCTTCGCTTCCCTCTGACAGAGCTTTCACTGCTGGAGCCCTTGGCAGTGTGCAACCCACCAGCCCCTAAGCCCTCCTCAAGGACGCTTGGGACCTAAGTGCAAAGGCAAGGCAGGGGTAGAGCTGAAGCCAGGAAGGCGCCAGTGGCGTTTCCGAGCCTCACACAGCCTGCTCCTTCCTGGGGAGGGAGCCTTAAAGCAAGGCAAGTCTGCGCAAGGCTCGCCTATGGCAGAGCATCTTGGTGCCAGGAACTCTGCCAGATCGGGCCTCTGAACAGAGCTAGAGATCTGCCGTACTGGAGTCGCACTTAGCTTCGTGTAAGCAGGGATTTCAGCTTGACGGGGACTTGCTGCCTCCTCTTCCCCGAGGAGGCTCGCTTCCCTGCTGGCTGTGCACTCGCCTATCAGGCGGGGGCGCAGGGCTCCTCCAGCAGGTCTTGCCTCAGGGGCTGCTTCCCCTGAGTTGGGGCTGTGGGCAGGAACCCAGACACGCAGGATCAGGCCCCAAACACCTGCACATGTCTCTGCTGGGGAGGAGAGTGCTAGGGAACCTACGTCTGTCATACACTTTCTGGGCACCCAAGGAATCAGCCTCCGTGTGTGCGGGGCTGAAAACCCCAGCCAGGGGCCCTGGGAGCCTGGTGCTCTCCGTGTGGCGCTGAATCTGGGCGGCCAAGCAACCGCTGGAGGAGCCCTGCAGTTGCCCTTCCCTTCCCTCTGACAGAATTCTCACTGCTGGAGCCCTTGGCAGTGTGCAACCCACCAGCCCCTAAGCTCTCCTTAAGGAGGACTGGGACCTAAGTGCAAAGGCAAGGCAGGATTGGAGCTGAGGCAAGAAAGGCGCCAGTGGCGACTCCCAGGCTCCTGCTGCCTGCTCCTTCCTGGAGAGGCAGCCTAAAAGCAAGGCAAGTCTGGGCAAGGCTAGCCCCGGCAGAGCAGCCTCGCGCCAGGAACTCTGCCAGATCGGGGCTCTGAGCAGAGCTAGAGCTCTGCCGTACTGGAGGCGCACTTAGCTCCGTGCAAGCAGGGCTTTCAACTTGACGGGGCTGGGCTGCCTCCTCTTTCCCCGAGGAGGCTCGCTTCCCTGCTGGCTGTGCACTCGCCTATCAGGCGGGGGCGCAGGGCTCCTCCAGCAGGTCTTGCCTCAGGGGCTGCTTCCCCTGAGTTGGGGCTGTGGGCAGGAACCCAGACACGCAGGATCAGGCCCCAACACCTGCACATGTCTCTGCTGGGAGGAGAGTGCTAGGGAACCTACGTCTGTCATACACTTTCTGGGCACCCAAGGAATCAGCCTCCGTGTGTGCGGGGCTGAAAACCCCAGCCAGGGGCCCTGGGAGCCTGGTGCTCTCGTGCGGCGCTGATTCTAGGCGGCCTAGAAACCGCTGGAGGAGCCCTGCAGTTGCCCTTCCCTTCCCTCTGACAGAGCTCTCACTGCTGAAGCCCTTGGCAGTGTGCAACCCACCACCCCTAAGCCCTCCCCAACGACGCCTGGCACCTATGTGCAAAGGCAAGGCAGGATTGGAGCTGAGGCAAGGAAGGCACCAGTGGCGTCTCCCAGGCTCGCTCAGACAGCTCCTTCCTGGGGAGGGAGCCTAAAAGCAAGGCAAGTCTGGGCAAGGCGAGCCCCGGCCGAGCAGCCTCGCGCCAGAAACTCTGCCAGATCGGGGCTCTGAGCAGAGCTAGAGCTCTGCCGTACTGGAGGCCCACTTAGCTCCGTGCAAGCAGGGCTTTCCTCTTGACTGGGCTCGGCTGCCTCCTCTTCTCCCGAGGAGGCTCGCTACACTGCTGGCTGTGCTCTCGCCTATCAGGCGGGCGCGCAGGGCTCCTCCAGCAGGTCTTGCCTCAGGGGCTGCTTCCCCTGAGTTGAGGCTGTGGGCGGAACCCAGACACGCAGGATAAGGCCCCAACCACCTGCACATGTCTCTGCTGGGGAGGAGAGTGCTAGGGAACCTACGTCTCTCACACACTTTCTAGGCACCCACGGAGTCAGCCTCTGGGAGTGTGGGGATGCAAAACCCAGCCAGGGGCCCTTGGAACCTGGTGCTCTCCGTGCGGAGCTTTGTCTGGGCGGCCAAGGAACCGCTGAAGGAGCCCTGCTGTTGCCCTTCGCTTCCCTCTGACAGAGCTTTCACTGCTGGAGCCCTTGGCAGTGTGCAACCCACCAGCCCCTAAGCCCTCCTCAAGGACGCTTGGGACCTAAGTGCAAAGGCAAGGCAGGGGTAGAGCTGAAGCCAGGAAGGCGCCAGTGGCGTTTCCGAGCCTCACACAGCCTGCTCCTTCCTGGGGAGGGAGCCTTAAAGCAAGGCAAGTCTGCGCAAGGCTCGCCTATGGCAGAGCATCTTGGTGCCAGGAACTCTGCCAGATCGGGCCTCTGAACAGAGCTAGAGATCTGCCGTACTGGAGTCGCACTTAGCTTCGTGTAAGCAGGGATTTCAGCTTGACGGGGACTTGCTGCCTCCTCTTCCCCGAGGAGGCTCGCTTCCCTGCTGGCTGTGCACTCGCCTATCAGGCGGGGGCGCAGGGCTCCTCCAGCAGGTCTTGCCTCAGGGGCTGCTTCCCCTGAGTTGGGGCTGTGGGCAGGAACCCAGACACGCAGGATCAGGCCCCAAACACCTGCACATGTCTCTGCTGGGGAGGAGAGTGCTAGGGAACCTACGTCTGTCATACACTTTCTGGGCACCCAAGGAATCAGCCTCCGTGTGTGCGGGGCTGAAAACCCCAGCCAGGGGCCCTGGGAGCCTGGTGCTCTCCGTGTGGCGCTGAATCTGGGCGGCCAAGCAACCGCTGGAGGAGCCCTGCAGTTGCCCTTCCCTTCCCTCTGACAGAATTCTCACTGCTGGAGCCCTTGGCAGTGTGCAACCCACCAGCCCCTAAGCTCTCCTTAAGGAGGACTGGGACCTAAGTGCAAAGGCAAGGCAGGATTGGAGCTGAGGCAAGAAAGGCGCCAGTGGCGACTCCCAGGCTCCTGCTGCCTGCTCCTTCCTGGAGAGGCAGCCTAAAAGCAAGGCAAGTCTGGGCAAGGCTAGCCCCGGCAGAGCAGCCTCGCGCCAGGAACTCTGCCAGATCGGGGCTCTGAGCAGAGCTAGAGCTCTGCCGTACTGGAGGCGCACTTAGCTCCGTGCAAGCAGGGCTTTCAACTTGACGGGGCTGGGCTGCCTCCTCTTCCCCCGAGGAGGCTCGCTTCCCTGCTGGCTGTGCACTCGCCTATCAGGCGGGGGCGCAGGGCTCCTCCAGCAGGTCTTGCCTCAGGGGCTGCTTCCCCTGAGTTGGGGCTGTGGGCAGGAACCCAGACACGCAGGATCAGGCCCCAAACACCTGCACATGTCTCTGCTGGGGAGGAGAGTGCTAGGGAACCTACGTCTGTCATACACTTTCTGGGCACCCAAGGAATCAGCCTCCGTGTGTGCGGGGCTGAAAACCCCAGCCAGGGGCCCTGGGAGCCTGGTGCTCTCGGTGCGGCGCTGATTCTAGGCGGCCTAGAAACCGCTGGAGGAGCCCTGCAGTTGCCCTTCCCTTCCCTCTGACAGAGCTCTCACTGCTGAAGCCCTTGGCAGTGTGCAACCCACCACCCCCTAAGCCCTCCCCAACGACGCCTGGCACCTATGTGCAAAGGCAAGGCAGGATTGGAGCTGAGGCAAGGAAGGCACCAGTGGCGTCTCCCAGGCTCGCTCAGACAGCTCCTTCCTGGGAGGGAGCCTAAAAGCAAGGCAAGTCTGGGCAAGGCGAGCCCCGGCCGAGCAGCCTCGCGCCAGAAACTCTGCCAGATCGGGGCTCTGAGCAGAGCTAGAGCTCTGCCGTACTGGAGGCCCACTTAGCTCCGTGCAAGCAGGGCTTTCCTCTTGACTGGGCTCGGCTGCCTCCTCTTCTCCCGAGGAGGCTCGCTACACTGCTGGCTGTGCTCTCGCCTATCAGGCGGGCGCGCAGGGCTCCTCCAGCAGGTCTTGCCTCAGGGGCTGCTTCCCCTGAGTTGAGGCTGTGGGCGGGAACCCAGACACGCAGGATAAGGCCCCAACCACCTGCACATGTCTCTGCTGGGGAGGAGAGTGCTAGGGAACCTACGTCTCTCACACACTTTCTAGGCACCCACGGAGTCAGCCTCTGGGAGTGTGGGGATGCAAAACCCAGCCAGGGGCCCTTGGAACCTGGTGCTCTCCGTGCGGAGCTTTGTCTGGGCGGCCAAGGAACCGCTGAAGGAGCCCTGCTGTTGCCCTTCGCTTCCCTCTGACAGAGCTTTCACTGCTGGAGCCCTTGGCAGTGTGCAACCCACCAGCCCCTAAGCCCTCCTCAAGGACGCTTGGGACCTAAGTGCAAAGGCAAGGCAGGGGTAGAGCTGAAGCCAGGAAGGCGCCAGTGGCGTTTCCGAGCCTCACACAGCCTGCTCCTTCCTGGGGAGGGAGCCTTAAAGCAAGGCAAGTCTGCGCAAGGCTCGCCTATGGCAGAGCATCTTGGTGCCAGGAACTCTGCCAGATCGGGCCTCTGAACAGAGCTAGAGATCTGCCGTACTGGAGTCGCACTTAGCTTCGTGTAAGCAGGGATTTCAGCTTGACGGGGACTTGCTGCCTCCTCTTCCCCGAGGAGGCTCGCTTCCCTGCTGGCTGTGCACTCGCCTATCAGGCGGGGGCGCAGGGCTCCTCCAGCAGGTCTTGCCTCAGGGGCTGCTTCCCCTGAGTTGGGGCTGTGGGCAGGAACCCAGACACGCAGGATCAGGCCCCAAACACCTGCACATGTCTCTGCTGGGGAGGAGAGTGCTAGGGAACCTACGTCTGTCATACACTTTCTGGGCACCCAAGGAATCAGCCTCCGTGTGTGCGGGGCTGAAAACCCCAGCCAGGGGCCCTGGGAGCCTGGTGCTCTCCGTGTGGCGCTGAATCTGGGCGGCCAAGCAACCGCTGGAGGAGCCCTGCAGTTGCCCTTCCCTTCCCTCTGACAGAATTCTCACTGCTGGAGCCCTTGGCAGTGTGCAACCCACCAGCCCCTAAGCTCTCCTTAAGGAGGACTGGGACCTAAGTGCAAAGGCAAGGCAGGATTGGAGCTGAGGCAAGAAAGGCGCCAGTGGCGACTCCCAGGCTCCTGCTGCCTGCTCCTTCCTGGAGAGGCAGCCTAAAAGCAAGGCAAGTCTGGGCAAGGCTAGCCCCCGGCAGAGCAGCCTCGCGCCAGGAACTCTGCCAGATCGGGGCTCTGAGCAGAGCTAGAGCTCTGCCGTACTGGAGGCGCACTTAGCTCCGTGCAAGCAGGGCTTTCAACTTGACGGGGCTGGGCTGCCTCCTCTTCCCCCGAGGAGGCTCGCTTCCCTGCTGGCTGTGCACTCGCCTATCAGGCGGGGGCGCAGGGCTCCTCCAGCAGGTCTTGCCTCAGGGGCTGCTTCCCCTGAGTTGGGGCTGTGGGCAGGAACCCAGACACGCAGGATCAGGCCCCAAACACCTGCACATGTCTCTGCTGGGGAGGAGAGTGCTAGGGAACCTACGTCTGTCATACACTTTCTGGGCACCCAAGGAATCAGCCTCCGTGTGTGCGGGGCTGAAAACCCCAGCCAGGGGCCCTGGGAGCCTGGTGCTCTCGGTGCGGCGCTGATTCTAGGCGGCCTAGAAACCGCTGGAGGAGCCCTGCAGTTGCCCTTCCCTTCCCTCTGACAGAGCTCTCACTGCTGAAGCCCTTGGCAGTGTGCAACCCACCACCCCCTAAGCCCTCCCCAACGACGCCTGGCACCTATGTGCAAAGGCAAGGCAGGATTGGAGCTGAGGCAAGGAAGGCACCAGTGGCGTCTCCCAGGCTCGCTCAGACAGCTCCTTCCTGGGGAGGGAGCCTAAAAGCAAGGCA
The DNA here is from genome assembly GCF_001704415.2 of Capra hircus. NCBI lineage: Eukaryota > Metazoa > Chordata > Mammalia > Artiodactyla > Bovidae > Capra > Capra hircus. Next base: position 2,599 of record NW_017217012.1, on the reverse strand, counting down.
AGTCTGGGCAAGGCGAGCCCCCGGCCGAGCAGCCTCGCGCCAGAAACTCTGCCAGATCGGGGCTCTGAGCAGAGCTAGAGCTCTGCCGTACTGGAGGCCCACTTAGCTCCGTGCAAGCAGGGCTTTCCTCTTGACTGGGCTCGGCTGCCTCCTCTTCTCCCGAGGAGGCTCGCTACACTGCTGGCTGTGCTCTCGCCTATCAGGCGGGCGCGCAGGGCTCCTCCAGCAGGTCTTGCCTCAGGGGCTGCTTCCCCTGAGTTGAGGCTGTGGGCGGGAACCCAGACACGCAGGATAAGGCCCCAACCACCTGCACATGTCTCTGCTGGGGAGGAGAGTGCTAGGGAACCTACGTCTCTCACACACTTTCTAGGCACCCACGGAGTCAGCCTCTGGGAGTGTGGGGATGCAAAACCCAGCCAGGGGCCCTTGGAACCTGGTGCTCTCCGTGCGGAGCTTTGTCTGGGCGGCCAAGGAACCGCTGAAGGAGCCCTGCTGTTGCCCTTCGCTTCCCTCTGACAGAGCTTTCACTGCTGGAGCCCTTGGCAGTGTGCAACCCACCAGCCCCTAAGCCCTCCTCAAGGACGCTTGGGACCTAAGTGCAAAGGCAAGGCAGGGGTAGAGCTGAAGCCAGGAAGGCGCCAGTGGCGTTTCCGAGCCTCACACAGCCTGCTCCTTCCTGGGGAGGGAGCCTTAAAGCAAGGCAAGTCTGCGCAAGGCTCGCCTATGGCAGAGCATCTTGGTGCCAGGAACTCTGCCAGATCGGGCCTCTGAACAGAGCTAGAGATCTGCCGTACTGGAGTCGCACTTAGCTTCGTGTAAGCAGGGATTTCAGCTTGACGGGGACTTGCTGCCTCCTCTTCCCCCGAGGAGGCTCGCTTCCCTGCTGGCTGTGCACTCGCCTATCAGGCGGGGGCGCAGGGCTCCTCCAGCAGGTCTTGCCTCAGGGGCTGCTTCCCCTGAGTTGGGGCTGTGGGCAGGAACCCAGACACGCAGGATCAGGCCCCAAACACCTGCACATGTCTCTGCTGGGGAGGAGAGTGCTAGGGAACCTACGTCTGTCATACACTTTCTGGGCACCCAAGGAATCAGCCTCCGTGTGTGCGGGGCTGAAAACCCCAGCCAGGGGCCCTGGGAGCCTGGTGCTCTCCGTGTGGCGCTGAATCTGGGCGGCCAAGCAACCGCTGGAGGAGCCCTGCAGTTGCCCTTCCCTTCCCTCTGACAGAATTCTCACTGCTGGAGCCCTTGGCAGTGTGCAACCCACCAGCCCCTAAGCTCTCCTTAAGGAGGACTGGGACCTAAGTGCAAAGGCAAGGCAGGATTGGAGCTGAGGCAAGAAAGGCGCCAGTGGCGACTCCCAGGCTCCTGCTGCCTGCTCCTTCCTGGAGAGGCAGCCTAAAAGCAAGGCAAGTCTGGGCAAGGCTAGCCCCCGGCAGAGCAGCCTCGCGCCAGGAACTCTGCCAGATCGGGGCTCTGAGCAGAGCTAGAGCTCTGCCGTACTGGAGGCGCACTTAGCTCCGTGCAAGCAGGGCTTTCAACTTGACGGGGCTGGGCTGCCTCCTCTTCCCCCGAGGAGGCTCGCTTCCCTGCTGGCTGTGCACTCGCCTATCAGGCGGGGGCGCAGGGCTCCTCCAGCAGGTCTTGCCTCAGGGGCTGCTTCCCCTGAGTTGGGGCTGTGGGCAGGAACCCAGACACGCAGGATCAGGCCCCAAACACCTGCACATGTCTCTGCTGGGGAGGAGAGTGCTAGGGAACCTACGTCTGTCATACACTTTCTGGGCACCCAAGGAATCAGCCTCCGTGTGTGCGGGGCTGAAAACCCCAGCCAGGGGCCCTGGGAGCCTGGTGCTCTCGGTGCGGCGCTGATTCTAGGCGGCCTAGAAACCGCTGGAGGAGCCCTGCAGTTGCCCTTCCCTTCCCTCTGACAGAGCTCTCACTGCTGAAGCCCTTGGCAGTGTGCAACCCACCACCCCCTAAGCCCTCCCCAACCACGCCTGGCACCTATGTGCAAAGGCAAGGCAGGATTGGAGCTGAGGCAAGGAAGGCACCAGTGGCGTCTCCCAGGCTCGCTCAGACAGCTCCTTCCTGGGGAGGGAGCCTAAAAGCAAGGCAAGTCTGGGCAAGGCGAGCCCCCGGCCGAGCAGCCTCGCGCCAGAAACTCTGCCAGATCGGGGCTCTGAGCAGAGCTAGAGCTCTGCCGTACTGGAGGCCCACTTAGCTCCGTGCAAGCAGGGCTTTCCTCTTGACTGGGCTCGGCTGCCTCCTCTTCTCCCGAGGAGGCTCGCTACACTGCTGGCTGTGCTCTCGCCTATCAGGCGGGCGCGCAGGGCTCCTCCAGCAGGTCTTGCCTCAGGGGCTGCTTCCCCTGAGTTGAGGCTGTGGGCGGGAACCCAGACACGCAGGATAAGGCCCCAACCACCTGCACATGTCTCTGCTGGGGAGGAGAGTGCTAGGGAACCTACGTCTCTCACACACTTTCTAGGCACCCACGGAGTCAGCCTCTGGGAGTGTGGGGATGCAAAACCCAGCCAGGGGCCCTTGGAACCTGGTGCTCTCCGTGCGGAGCTTTGTCTGGGCGGCCAAGGAACCGCTGAAGGAGCCC
>NW_017217011.1:0-12822 GCF_001704415.2 Capra hircus | reverse complement strand
AGGTCCCAATCTCAGGGATAACTGCCCCTAAGAAAGGAACTGCTGCTGCTGCTGCTATAGTCGTGTTCGACTCTGTGCGACGCCATAGACGGTAGCCCACTAGGCTCCCCCGTCCCTGGGATTCTCCAGGCAAGAACAGTAAGTGGGTTGCCATTGCCTTCTCCAATGCATGAAAGTGAAAATGAAAGTGCAGTCGCTCAGTCGTGTCCGACCCTCAGCGACCCCACGGACTGCAGCCTACCAGGCTTCTCCGTCCATAGGATTTTCTGAAAGGAACTGCAAGAAGCGCTTTTCCAGGAGGCTGGGAAAGGGTGTTCGCAGGATGTGGGGAAAGAGAGCCTCCTTCGGGAAGAATAGGCGGCCACTTGTTTTGTGTTGCAAACCTCTATTTGGAAGGAACAGGTTAGCTTATACAAAGGGAGACCTCCAGATCTGCTCAGAGGACCAAAGTTGCAGAGGCAGGTCGGTGTATTTTCCCTTCACTTTGCGATCCTTGCAAAGACATTCCTTGCTGATAGATGATTCAGCAAGGGCCTTTGAGACTGTTGTTTTCTTTCCTAGGTTCAAAGATTCCTTCAGTTCCTAATATAGATATCCTAGAAATTATCTGACATCCGTGAAAATCTGATATGTCCTGGTCAAATGCTGTCAGTTATAATTCCAGTTATCATATTAAAGCATTTCAAGTCGCAGCAGTGACCAGATTACATTGTCAATTTCTATTTAATCAGGTTTTAACCATGTCCTCTATGGTTTCACACTGATGCCTTTGCAGAAATACTGCTACTTCAAGATATATGGAATATACTTTTTTAAGCTTACCGATAATTTTGTTTGTTTGTTTGTCTTCTGGTAAGCTGGTACCAGATGGAATTTAGTCTCCTCTCTAGGTTAAGAGAACAAAGTTTTCTTAGAATGCAATTTTTGATAACAGACTATGATTTTCTTACCTTTCATTGATTTATAATTGTTTTCATCATCTGTTTTTTTACTTCGGTAAAGTAAATAAGCCTTATTTAAGATTTTGGTACATGTAGGATGGACTAAGCTTTCCCCACTCTTGCAAGTTCCCTTAACCCTTCAGATTCTTCTCGTGGGACCAAGATCTCACTTTCCTCCAGAGGGACAATCCAAGCTTTTTATTAGTTGATCTGCCCCTGACATCAGAGTCATTTGAGCACGAGTTGGCCTATAATTTAGGCATGAAACTATGACTACATAAAGAAAAGGTGACTTTATGATTCAGGGATGGCCATGATATGCCTTGCACTTCAGAGAAAATGGGTTAAAATGATTTTTTTTTTCTTCAAAACTGCACAGCCAGTTCTTTCAGCATATGCAATTGAAAACATCTAGTCATTAGGTCAGTTTTCATTCCAATCCCAAAGAAAGGCAATGACAAAGAATATTCAAGCTGCTGCACAATTGCACTCATCTCACACACTAGTAAAGTAATGCTCAAAATTCTCCAAGTTCACATGAACTGTGAACTTCCAAATGTTCAAGAGGGATTTAAAACATGCAGAGAAACCAGAGATCAAACTGCCAACATCCACTGGATCATTGAAAAAGCAAGAGAGTTCCAGAAAAAAAAGACATCTATTTCTGCTTTATTGACTATGCCAAAGCCTTTGACTGTGTGGATCACAATAAACTGGGAAAAATTCTGAAAGAGATGGGAATACCAGACCACCTGACCTGTCTCTTGAGAAACCTGTATGCAGGTCAGGAAGAAACAGTTCGAACTGGACATGGAACAACAGACTGGTTCTAAATAGGAAAAGGAATATGTCAAGGCAGTGTATTGTCACCCTGCTTATTTAACTTATATGCAGAGTACATCATGAGAAACACTGGGCTGGAGGAAGCACACGCTGGAATCCAGATTGCTGGGAGAAATATCAAGAATCTCAGATATGCAGATGACACCACCTTATGGCAGAAAGTGAAGAAGAACTAAAGAGTCTCCTGATGAAAGTGAAAGAGGAGAGTGAAAAAGTTAGCTTAAAGCTCAGCATTCAGAAAACTAAAATCATTGCATCCAGTCTCATCACTTCATGGCAAATAGATGGGAAAACATTGGAAACAGCAGCAGACTATTTTGGGGGCTTGGAAATCACTGCAGGTGATGGCTGCCTCCATGAACTTAAAACATATTTATGACTTGGAAGAAAAGTGATGACCAAACTAGACAGCATATTAAAAAGCCGAGACGTTGCTTTGCCAACAAAGATCCATCCAGTCAAGGCTATGGTTTTTCCATATGTCATGGATGGATATGAAAGATGTACTATAAAGAAAGTGACAGCTGAAAATTGATGCTTTTGAACTGTGGTGTTGGAGAAGATGCTTGTAGGTCGCTTAGACTACAAGGAGACGCAACCACTCCATCCTAAAGGAAATCAGGTCTGAATATACATTGGAAGGACTAATACTGAACCTGAAACTCCAATACTTTGGCCACTTGATGTGAAGAGCTGACTCACTTGGAAGTTGCTTTGATTTGCCTGTGAGTGTGGGAGCCCTCCCTGGGCAAAGGGCCTCAGGGGTCATTGCCACTGAATCACGACCTCCAAGCAAGCGCATTCCAGCTGTGTGACATTCAGGAAGCAGGAGACTGGGAAAACTATCTTCCTTAGAGGAAGGAAAGTCATCCACAGAGAGTGTGTTTTCAGGCCTCTCTTTGCAGCAAGTGTTTTGCTTCTCAGACATCAGAGCTGCAGGCTTGCTCTGAGGGCCTCAATTGCAGAGTCAGGGCTGTGTGTCTCACTGCACTTTCCAAGCATTGCAGACACATTCCTAGGTTGGAGCAGTGCTTCCCATGAGAAAGAAGCCTCGGGAGTGTGTCTGAGCGGGCTGAGTGCCATGCTAGGGTCACCTAGTCGAGGGCACCTTGCACATCCAATGGGCCCCAGGCGAGTAGCTATGGACCGGCCCTTCGGTTGAGATATCCCAAAGCAGGGAACAAAGCTAGCTCTGTCAGAAGGAGGAAAACAGCAATGGGATGGATTTTCAAGCAGTTGCTAAGTCACACCACGTTAGGGCTCCCCGGGAAAGAAATGCGAATTTTGGCCTCTAGGCCCAGTATCCAGATGTGTGCACAGGATATTTTTCCCCACAGGATCCAAGAATGTTCCAGACAGACCTAAGCTCACTAGCTCTCTCCTGCAGAGGAAATGAAATATTGTTGCTGAACCACGAAAAGATGCTGGGATTCTTGGCTTATGGAGGAGAAGAATTCAATCCAGGGCCCAAGACGAGGCTTGATTGCTCAGAGCTTTTGTGCAATAGAGTTTTATTAAAGGATAAAGGAGATAGAGAAAGCTTCTGACAGAGACATCACAAGGGGCAGAAAGCGTACCCCCTTGCTAGTGTTAGTAATGGAGTTATATACTCTCCAATAAGTTATGACAACGAACAAAAGAATGTCTGGAGGTTGTAAAGACTCACTAGACCTACTCCCATAATTGACATTTTAAGATAACAGGATTAGCCAGAAGGTTTTTTCCAGAGACCGTCCTCAAGAAGGATGCATGATTGTTATATAATCCTAAGGAATGTAGAGGGAAAAACAGTTTGTCCTTTCTTCCTCCTTGAGAATTCTAGACCCCTCTCTCCTTGGGGACCCTTGAACTTCTTAGAAACCTGCCTTGGCAATGACTCTCTCAGAAACATGATTGAACAGCCGTTTGGAGCTTCCTTTGACTTTCCCTGGGAGGGAGGGAGCCCTCCCTGAGCACAGGGCCTCAGGGGCCATGGCCAATGAAAAAGAATCTCCCAGCAAGTGCTTTTCAGCCCTGTGTGACTCTCAGCCCACAGGAGGCTGAGAAAACTCTCTTCCTTGGAGGAAGGAAAGGCAGCCCAAGAGTGTGTTTTCAGGCCTGTATCTTGCAGCAAGTGTTTGGCTTGTTAGACAGAAGACCTGCAGGCCTGTTCCAACAGACTCAATGCCAGAATCAGGGCCTTGTGTCTCCCTGCAGTTTCCTGGCCTTGCAAACACATTCCTAGGTGAGAGCAGTCCTGCCCATGGGGAAGCAGGCTGCGGGAGTGTGTCTGAGGGGGCCAGGTGTCATGCTGGGGTCACCTGGTCGAGGGCACCTTGCACCTCCAATGGACCCCAGGCAAGGAGTTGCAGGCCACCACCTTGCTTCTGAAATCCCAAAATGGGGAGCAAAGCTCGCTCTGTCAGAGGGAAGAAAACAGCAACAGGATGGATTTTCAAGCAGTTGCTAGGCTGTACTGCGTTAGGGCTCCAAGGAAGGAAAATGCGAATTTTAGCCCCTACGACTGGTATCCAGGTGGGCTCCCAGGATGATTTCCCCGCAGGATCCAAGAACGTTCCAGACAGACCTGGGCTCACTAGCTCCCTCCTGCAGAGGAAACATGAGAGAACAGCTGTTTGGAGGTTGCTTTGACTTCCCCTGGGAGGGTAGGATCCCTCCCTGGGTGCAGGGCCTCAGGGGCCATTGCCGCTGAGAAATGCCCTCTAAGCCAGACCTTTCAGCCTTGTATGACTCAGCACGGAGGAGACTGGAAAAGCTCTCTTCCTTGGAGGAAGGAAAGGCAGCCCCAGAGAGTGTGTTTTCACACCTGTATCTTGCAGCAAGTGTTTGGCGTCTCAGACGTCAGACCTCCAGGCCTGCTCCAACGGCCTCAGTTCCAGAGTCAGGGCCGTGTGTCTCCCTGCATTTTCTGAGCCTTGGGAACACATTCCTAGGTCAGAACAGTCCTGCCCATGGGGAAGGAGGCTGCGGGAGTGTGTCTGAGGGGGTCGGGTGCCATGCTGGGGTCCAATAGACCCGGTACCTCCAATAGACCCCAGGACAACAGCGGTGGGGCTCCCCCTGGCTTCCGAAATGCCAAAGCGAGAAGCAAAGCTAGCTCTATCAGAAGGAAGAAAAGAGCAATCGGATGGATGTTCAGGCTGTTGCTGGGCCGCACCACTTCAGGGTCCCCCCGAGAGGAACAGGCGCCCTGTGGCCCCTAGGTCCGATATGCAGGTTAACACACAGGGTGTGTCCCCATAGGAGCCAAGAATTTTCCTGACAGACCTAGGCTCACTAGAGCTCTCCTACAGGGCAAAAGGGGTAGAACAGACTGTGGATGTGACTCTGCCTTTCCCAGCGAGCATGGGGCCCTCCCTACGGCCCCGGGCTCCAGGGAAAATTGTCCCTGAAAAATGACCTCCAAGAAGCGCTTTTCCAGCAGGCTGGGATGCAGAGTTCACAGGATGCGGGGAAAGTGATCGTCCTTCAGGGAAGAAGAGGCAGCCACCCAGTGTGTGTTTGCAAGCCTGTATTTGGAAGAAACTGGTTAGCTCCTTCAAGGGGAGACCTCCAGGTCTGCTCAGAGGACCGAAATTCCAGAGGCAGCACCATGCATCTCCCCTGTCCTTTCTGAGCCTTGGAAAGACATTCCTAGCTTATAGCGGTATTGCTCATGAAGAAGCAGGATGCAGGAATGTGTCAGACATGACTGGGTGCCTTCCTGGGTTCAGCTCCGTGAGGGGCCTTTCCACTCAAAGTAGGTCCCATGCCTCCTTGGGGAGGAAGTGGGGCCCGCTTGCCTCCAAATTGCCAAAGGCTGGAACAAAGCTAGTTCTATCAGAGGTAAGAAAAGAGCAATTGGATGGATGTGGAAGCTGTTGCTGGGCCGCACTGCTTCAGGCCCCCCACCCCTCCGCCCCGAGAGAAACAGGCGCCCTGTGGCCCCTAGGTCCTGGATGCAGTTTCACACATAGAATGTGTCCCCATAGGAGCCAAGAATTTTCCTGACAGACCTAGGCTCACTAGAGCTCTCCTACAGAGCAAAGGGGATGGGACAGATGTGTGGCTGTGGCTCTGCCTTTCCCTGGGAGTGTGGAGCCGCTCCCTATGGCCCCGGGCTCCAGGGGAAATTGCCCCTGAATAATGACCTCCAAGAAGCGCTTTTCCAACTGGCTGAGACGTGGAGTTCTCAGGATGCAGGGAAAGCGAGTGTCCTTCGGGGAAGCAAAGGCAGTCACCTGTTATCATGACTTACTAGAATAGTAGGTACCTTCTCCGGTTGGGCAGAGGCCTTCCCTACCTGATCTGAAAAAGAAAATGAAGTAGCTCGCTGATTTGAGAAATAATTCCCAGACTTGGGTTTCCAACCAGTATAGAATCCGACAATGGCCCTGTCTTTGTAGCCGCGTTAATTAACAGGTATGTGAAGCTCTAAATATCAGTGGAAATTACATACAGCATATAGGCCCCAGTGTTCTGGAATGGTGGAAAGAAACAACCAAACTCTTGAAGAGACACTTTCAAAATGGATCATAGAGACTGACTGTACATGGATGGGCTTGCTTCCGGCAGACTTACTCATATTACGGGTAACCGCACGTTCCCACAGTTGTTGTCCTTATGAAATTTTCTATGGGAGACCCCCTCCCACAGTGAGGCAGGTGTTAGCAGATTTGCCACAAGTAAGGGGGTGGGATTTCACAGCAGATGGAACAATTAGGTAAGGTAATAAATCAGGTAACTAAGTTTGTATAAAAAAGAATATCATTCCCCCTTGAGGAACAGATTCATGAATTTGTGCTCAGTGATCAGGTGTGGCTCAATGACTGGAAACACAATTCCTTGGCCTGACATCGGAAAGGTCCTTATACTGTTGTTTTAGCCACAATTCTGAAAGAGATGGGAATACCAGACCACCTAACCTGCCTCTTGAGAAATCTGGATGAAGGTCAGGAAGCAACAGTTAGAGCAGGACATGGAACAACAGACTGGTTCCAAAAAGGAAAAGGAGTATGTCAAGGCTGTATATTGTCACCCTGTTTATTTAACTTATATGCAGAGTACATCATGAAACATGCTGGGATGGAAGATACATGAGCTGGAATGAAGATTGCCGGTAGAAATATCAATAAACTTAGATATGCAGATGACACCACCATTATGGCAGAACGTGAAGAGGAACGGGTATGTCGGGGAACTTCTTGAGTTGCAGCAAGGGTGTGAAGGACCCTTTGGAAGTTCCAGAGGTTAGGTGTGGTTAGTCTCGAGATGCCTCAGCAGAAATGGGCCTCATGTCGCCTGGAAAGGAGAGGCTCCTGGATATTCCCAAGTTTCAACAGGTGCTCTCGAGTTACGATGGGGACTTCAGGGACCCGCTCTGGCGGCCGCAGGAAATGCCAGTCATCATGCGTGTTGCTAGGGGCCTCTTGTGATTCCTCTCCCGTCGATGCCGGGGCCTAAGACCTTGTGTGGAGTCGGGGCCGGAGCTGAGGATTCCTCTCCAGTGCTGACATGGATTTTGGGGTACTTCTGGAGTCTCCACAAGGGAGTCAGGCCTCGTCTCGAGTGGGGGCATGAGCGTGCCCTTTCCTCCCATGCTGTAGCAGCAGTGTCACGCTTCCCCTTGCGTGGACCAAGGGATCTGTGGCTTTCCCTCGAGTCTTTCCCACGAGGCTTTCCCACAGGGCTGTCCCACGTGTCACGGTGGTGTGAGTCGATCCTCGGCATGAAAGCCGAGGCAGTGCAGGGAAAACAGGTTCCTGTGGAATGGACTGAGACATCTGGGGGCGTCTTGGAATGGTGCACGACCCTGCAGTTCCTCTCCCCCTTTCCTTTCGAGAGCGCCTCCTCTTGAGATGCGATGGGAATGCCGGGAATTCTTTCCCGACCAAGCAGGGAAAGGATCCCTCCTCTCGAGCTACTAGCCGGAAACGGAGCTCCTCTGGATGTGGCCGGGACCCTCGTGCTTCCTCTTGAGTGGAGACGGGTATGCGGGAACTTCTTGAGTTGCAGCATGACTGTGAAAGACTCTTTGGAAGTTCCAGAGGTCACGTGTGATTAGCCTCCAGACACCTCAGGGGAAAAGGGCCTCATCTCGCCTGCAGGGGAGAACCTCCTGGATTTTACCGAGTTGCGGCAGGTGCTCTCGACTTACGACGGGGACCTCATGGACCCGCTCTGGTGACCTCAGGAAAGGCCAGTCCCCATGCGAGTTGCTAGAGGGCCTGTCGCTATTCCTCTCCCGTTGATGCCAGGGCCTAAGACCTTGTGTGGAGTCGGGGCCGGAACCTGAGGATTCCTCTCCAGGGCTGACATGCATCTTGGGGTACTTCTGGAGTCTCCCCAGGGGAGTCAGTCCTAGTTCGAGTGGGGGCATGCACGTGCGCTTTCCTCCCGTGCTGTAGCAGCAGTGTCACGCTTCCCTTCGCGTGGATCAAGGGATCTGTGGCTTTCCCTCGAGGCTTTCCCACAGGGGCTCTCCCACGTACCCACCGTGGTGTGAGTCGATCCTCGGCGTGAAAGTCGAAGCAGTGCAGGGAAAACAGGATCCTCTGCAATGGACTGAGACATCTGGGGCACTCTTGGAATGGTGGCACTACCCATGAGTTCCTCTCGCCTTTCCTGTGCAGCGCGCCTCCTCTTGAGATGCATCGGAAACGTCGGGAATTCTTTCCCGAGGAAGCAGGGAAGGATCCCTCATCTCGAGTTTGGAGGCGGAAACGGAGCTCCTCTGGAGTGGCCGGACCCTCGTGCTTCCTCTGGAGTGGAGACCGGTATGTCGGGGAACTTCTTGAGTTGTAGCAAGGGTGTGTAGGACCCTTTGGAAGTTCCAGAGTTTAGGTGTGATTACTCTCGAGACGCCGCAGAGAAAATGGGCCTCATCTCGACTGGAGCAGAGAACCTCCTGGATTTTCTCGAGTTGAGGCAGGTGCTCTCGACTTACGACCGTGACCTCAGGGACAGTGAAGCAGATGTGTCACGCTTCCCGTCGCGGGGATCAAGGGATCTGTGGCTTTCCCTCGAGGCTTTCCCACGAGGCTTTCCACAGGGCTGTCCCACGTGCCACCATGGTGTGAGTGGATCCTCGGCGTGAAAGTCGAGGCAGTGCAGTGAAAACAGGTTCCTGGAAATGGACTGAGACATCTGGGGGACTCTGGGAATGGTGGCACGACCCTGGAGTTCCTCTCGCCTTTCCTGTGGAGAGCGCCTTCTCTTGAGATGCGGCGGGAACGCCAGGAATTCTTTCTGACCAAGCAGGGAAAGGATCCCGCCTCTCGAGCTAGGGGGCGGAAACGGGGCTTCCTGGATGTGGGGACCTCGTGCTTCCTCTCGAGTGGAGACGGGTATGTCGGGGAACTTCTTGAGTTGCAGCAAGGGTGTGAAGGACCCTTTGGAAGTTCCAGAGTTAGGTGTGATTAGCCTCGAGACGCCTCAGCGGAAATGGGCCTCATCTCGCCTGGAGGGGAGAACCTCCTGGATTTTCTCGAGTTGCGGCAGGCTCTCGATTTACGACGGGGACTCAGGGACCGCTCTGGTGGCCTCAGGAAAGGCCAGTCCCATGGAGTTGCTCGGGGGCCTCTCGGATTCCTCTCCCGTCGATGCCGGGGCCTAAGACCTTGTGTGGAGTCGGTGCCGAAACCTGAGGATTCCTCTCCAGTGCTGACATGGATCTTGGGGTACTTCTGGAGTCTCCCCAGGGGAGTCAGTCCTCGTCGTGTGGGGCATGCACGTGCGCTTTCCTCCGAGCTGTAGCAGCAGTGTCACGCTTCCCGCGTGGATCAAGGGATCTGTGGCTTCCCTCGAGGCTTTCCCACGAGGCTTTCCCACAGGGCTGTCCCACGTGCCACCGTGGTGTGAGTCGATCCTCGGCTTGAAAGTCGAGGCAGTGCAGGGAAAACAGGTTTCCCTGGAATGGACTGAGACATCTGGGGGACTCTGGGAATGGTGGCACGACCCTGGATTCCTCTCGCCTTTCCTGTGGAGAGGCCCTCCTCTTGAGATGCGACGGGAACGCCGGGAATTCTTTCCCGACCACGCAGGGAAAGGATCCCTCCTCTCGAGCTAGGAGGGAAACGGGGCTCCTCTGGATGTGGGCGGGACTCTCGTGCTTCCTCTCGAGTGGAGACGGGTATGTCGGGAACTTCTTGAGTTGCAGCAAGGGTGTGAAGGACCCTTTGGAAGTTCCAGAGGTTAGGTGTGATTAGCCTCGAGACGCCTCAGCGGAAATGGGCCTCATCTCGCCTGGAGGGGAGAACCTCCTGGATTTTCTCGGGTTGCGGCAGTCTCTCGACTTACGACGGGGACCTCAGACCCTCTCTGGTGCCTCAGGAAAGGAGTCCCCATGCGAGTTGCTCGGGCCTCTCGGGATCCTCCCCTCGATGCCGGGGCCTAAGACCTTGTGTGGAGTCGGTGCAACCTGAGGATTCCTCTCCAGTGCTGACATGGATCTTGGGGTACTTCTGGAGTCCCCAGGGGAGTCAGTCCTCGTCTCGAGTGGGGGCATGCGCGCTTTCCCCCGAGCTGCAGGCAGTGTCTTTCCCTTTGGATCAAGGGACCTTCCCTCGAGGCTTTCCACGAGGCTTTCCCAAGGGCTGTCCCACGACCGTGGTGTGAGTCGATCCTCGCCTCGAGGCAGGCAGGGAACAGGTTTCCCTGGAATGGACTGAGACATCTGGGGGACTTCTAGGCGCGCGAAGGAACTCCAGGGTCGTGCTTCCAGAGTCCCCAGATGTCTCAGTCCATTCCAGGAAACCTGTTTCCCTGCACTGCCTCGACTTTCAAGCCGAGGATCGACTCACACCACGGTGGCACGTGGGACAGCCCTTGGGAAAGCCTCGTGGGAAAGCCTCGAGGGAAAGCCACAGATCCCTTGATCCACGCGAAGGGAAGCGTGACACTGCTGCTACAGCTCGGGAGGAAAGCGCACGTGCATGCCCCCACTCGAGAGAGGACTGACTCCCCTGGGGAGACTCCAGAAGTACCCCAAGATCCATGTCAGCACTGGAGAGGAATCCTCAGGTTCCGGCACCGACTCCACACAAGGTCTTAGGCCCCGCATCGACGGGAGAGGAATCCCGAGAGGCCCCGAGCAACTCGCATGGGGACTGGCCTTTCCTGAGGCCACCAGAGCGGGTCCCTGAGGTCCCCGTCGTAAGTCGAGAGCACCTGCCGCAACTCGAGAAAATCCAGGAGGTTCTCCCCTCCAGGCGAGATGAGGCCCATTTCCGCTGAGGCGTCTCGAGGCTAATCACACTAACATCTGGAACTTCCAAAGGGTCCTTCACACCCTTTGCTGCAACTCAAGAAGTTCCCCGACATACCCGTCTCCACTCGAGAGGAAGCACGAGAGTCCCTCCCCACATCCAGAGGAGCCCTTTCCGCCTCCTAGCTCGAGAGGAGGGATCCTTTCCCTGCGTGGTCGGGAAAGAATTCCGGCGTTCCCGTCGCATCTCAAGAGGAGGCTCTCACAGGAAAGGCGAGAGGAACTCCAGGGTCGTGCCACCATTCCCAGAGTCCCCCAGATGTCTCAGTCCATTCCAGGGAAACCTGTTTTCCCTGCACTGCCTCGACTTTCAAGCCGAGGATCGACTCACACCACGGTGGCACGTGGGACAGCCCTGTGGGAAAGCCTCGTGGAAAGCCTCGAAAAGCCACAGATCCCTTGATCCACGCGAAGGGAAGCGTGACACTGCTGCTACAGCTCGGAGGAAAGCGCACGTGCATGCCCCACTCGAGACGAGGACTGACTCCCCTGGGGAGACTCCAGAAGTACCAAGATCCATGTCAGCACTGGAGAGGAATCCTCAGGTTCCGGCCCGACTCCACACAAGGTCTTAGGCCCCGGCATCGACGGGAGAGGAATCCCGAGAGGCCCCGAGCAACTCGCATGGGGACTGGCCTTTCCTGAGGCCACCAGAGCGGGTCCCTGAGGTCCCCGTCGAAATCGAGAGCACCTGCCGCAACTCGAGAAAATCCAGGAGGTTCTCCCCTCCAGGCGAGATGAGGCCCATTTCCGCTGAGGCGTCTCGAGGCTAATCACACCTAACTCTGGAACTTCCAAAGGGTCCTTCACACCCCTTGCTGCAACTCAAGAAGTTCCCCGACATACCCGTCTCCACTCGAGAGGAAGCACGAGGTCCCGCCAACATCCAGAGGCCCGTTTCCGCCTAGCTCGAGAGGGGATCCTTTCCCTGCGTTCGGGAAAGAATTCCGCGTTCCGTCGCATCTCAAGAGGAGGCGCTCTCAACAGGAAAGGCGAGAGGAACTCCAGGGTCGTGCCACCATTCCAGAGTCCCCCAGATGTCTCAGTCCATTTCAGGAAACCTGTTTTCCCTGCACTGCTCGACTTTCACGCCGAGGATCCACTCACACCATGGTGGCACGTGGGACAGCCCTGTGGAAAGCCTCGTGGGAAAGCCTCGAGGGAAAGCCACAGATCCCTTGATCCCCGCGACGGGAAGCGTGACACATCTGCTCACTGTCCCTGAGGTCACGGTCGTAAGTCGAGAGCACCTGCCTCAACTCGAGAAAGGAGGTTCTCTGCTCCAGTCGAGATGAGGCCCATTTTCTCTGCGGCGTCTCGAGAGTAATCACCCTAAACTCTGGAACTTCCAAAGGGTCCTACACACCCTTGCTACAACTCAAGAGTTCCCGACATACCGGTCTCCACTCCAGAGGAAGCACGAGGGTCCGGCCACTCCAGAGCTCCGTTTCCGCTCCAACTCGATGAGGGATCCTTCCCCCTGCTTCCTCGGAAAGAATTCCACGTTTCCGATGCATCTCAAGAGGAGGCGCGCTGCACAGGAAGGCGAGAGGAATCATGGGTGTGCACCATTCCAAGAGTGCCCCAGATGTCTCAGTCCATTGCAGAGGATCCTGTTTTTCCCTGCACTGCTTCGACTTTTCACGCGAGGATCGACTCACACCCACGGTGGTACGTGGGAGAGCCCGTGGGAAAGCCTCGAGGGAAAGCCAGATCCCTTGATCCACCGAAGGGACGTGACACTGCTGCTACAGCACGGGAGGAAAGCGCACGTGCAATGCCCCCCACTCGAAC
>NW_017217010.1:0-12823 GCF_001704415.2 Capra hircus | reverse complement strand
TCGAGTTGTGGCAGGTTCTCTCGACTTATGACGGGGACCTCAGGGACTCGCTCTGGATGACCTCAGGAAGGCCAGTCCCCATGCGAGTGGCTCGGGGGCCTCTTGGGATTTCACTCCTATCGATGCCTAATGTTTGGAGTCGGTGCAGGAACTGAGGATTCCTCTCTTTGCTGACATGGATCTTGGGTACTTCTGGAGTCTCCCAGGGGAGTCCTCCTCTCGAGTGGGGGGCATGCACATGCGCTTACCTCCCGAGCTGTAGCTGCAGTATCTCGCTTCCCTTCATGTGGAGTAAGGGATCAGGGGCTTTCCCTCGAGTCTTTCCCACGAGGCTTTCCACGAGGCTTTCCCAAAGGCTGTCCACATGCCACCGTTGTGTGAGTCGATCCTCGGCTTGAGAGCCAAGGCAATGCAGGGAAAGCAGGTTTCCGTGAAATGGACTGAGACATGTGGGGGACTCTGGAATGGTGGCACCACCCTGGAGTTCCTCTCTCCTTTCCTGTGGAGAGCGACTCCCTCTTGAGACGCTATGGGAACGCCGGGAATTCTTTCCCGACAACGCAGGGAAAGGATCCCTCCTCTCGAGCTAGGAGACGGAAACGGGGCTCCTCTGGATGTGGGCAGGCCTCTCGTGCTTCCTCTCGAGTGGAGACAGGTATGTCAGGGAACTTCTTGAGTTGCAGCAAGGACGTGAAGGACCCTTTGGAAGTTTCAGAGGTTAGGTGTGATTAGCCTCGAGACGTCTCAGCGGAAATGGGCCTCATCTCTCCTGGAGGGGAGAACCTTCTGGATTTTCTCGAGTTGCGGCAGGTGCTCTCGACTTACGACGGGACCTCAGGGACCGCTCTTGTGGCCTCAGGAAAGGCCAGTCCCCATGCGTGTTGCTCGGGGGCCTCTCGGATTCCTCCCGTCGATGCCCGGGCCTAAGACCTTGTGTGGAGTCAGTGCCGGAACCTGAGGATTCCTCTCCAGTGCTGACATGGATCTTGGGGTACTAATGGAGTCTCCCTAGTGGAGTCAGTCCTCGTCTCGAGTGGGGGCATGCACGTGCGATTTCCTCCCGAGCTGAAGCAGCAGTGTCACGCTTCCCTTCGCGTGGATCAAGGGATCTGTGTCTTTCCCTCGAGGCTTTCCCACGAGGCTTTTCCCACGAGGCCTTCCCACAGGGCTGTGCCACGTGCCACCGTGGTGTGAGTCGATCCTCGGCTTGAAAGTCGAGGCAGTGCAGGGAAACAGGTTTCCCTGGAATGGAATGAGACATCCGGGGGACTCTGGGAATGGTGGCAGACCTGGAGTTCCTCTCCCTTTCCTTGGAGAGCGCCTCCTCTTGAGATGCGACGGGAATCGGGGAATTCTTTCCGACCAAGTAGGAAAGGATCCCATCTCGAGCTAAGGAGCCGGAAACGGGGCTCCTCTGGATGGGTGGGACCTCGTGCTTCCTCTTGAGTGGAGACGGGTATGTCGGGGAATTCTTGAGTTGCAGCAAGGGTGAAAGACTTTGGAAGTTCCAGAGTTAGGTGTGATTAGCCTCGAGACGCCATCAGTGGAAATGGGGCCTCATCTTGCCTGCAGGGGAGAACCTCCTGGATTTTCCGAGTTGGGCAGGTGCTCTCGACTTACGACGGGGACCTCAGGGACCGCTCTGTGGTCAGCCATGCGGTTGCTAGGGTCCTATTCCTCTCCCGTCGATGCCGGGCCTATTTGTGGAGTCGGGGCCGGAACCTGAGGATTCCTCTCCAGGCTGACATGCATCTTGGGGTATTTCTGGAGTCTCCCCAGGGGAGTCAGTTCTCGTCTCGAGTAGGGGCATGCACGTGCGCTTTCCTCCCGTGCTGTAGCAGCAGTGTCACGCTTCCCGTCGCGTGGATTAAGGGATCTGTGGCTTTCCCTCGAGGCTTTCCCACGAGGCTTTCCCACAGGGTTGTCACACGTGCCACCAGGTGTGAGTCGATCCTCAGCGTGAAAGTCGAAGCAGTGCAGGGAAAACAGGATCCTCTGGAATGGACTGAGACATCTGGGGGACTCTTGGAATGGTGGCACGACCCATGAGTTCCTCTCGCCTTTCCTGTGCAGCCGCCTCCTCTTGAGATGCGTCGAAACGTCGGGAATTCTTTCCGAGGAAGCAGGGAAGGATCCCTCATCTCGAGCTTGGAGGAGGAAACGGAGCTCCTCTGGCGGTTGCCGGACCCTCGTGCTTCCTCTGGAGTGGAGACGGGTATGTCGGGGAACTTCTTGAGTTTTAGCAAGGGTGTTTAGGACACTTTGGAAGTTCCAGAGTTTAGTTGTGATTACTCTCGAGACGCCGCAGAGAGAAATGGGCCTCATCTCGACTGGAGCAGAGAACCTCCTGGATTTTCTCGAGTTGCGGCAGGTACTCTCGACATACGACCGTGACCTCAGGGACAGTGTAGCAGATGTGTCACGCTTCCCGTCCGGGGATCAAGGGATCTGTGGCTTTCCCTCGAGGCTTTCTCACAGGGCTGTCCCACATGCCACCATGGTGTGAGTGGATCCTCGGCGTGAAAGTCGAGGCAGTGCTGGGAAAACGGGTTCCTCTGAAATGGACTGAGACATCTGGGGGACTCTTGAAATGGTGGCACGACCTGGAGTTCCTCTTGCCTTTCCTATTGAGAACCCTTGCTCTTGAGATGCCATGGGAACGCCGAAAAATCTTTCCTGACTAAGCAGGATAGGATCCTTCATCTCGGAAACGGGGTTCCTCTGAATGTGGGCGGGACCCTCGTGCTTCCTCTCGTGTGGAGACGGGTATGTCGGGGAACTTCTTGAGTTGCAGCAAGGACCTTTTTTAATTTCCAGAGGTTAGGTGTGATGAGCCTCCAGACACCTCAGAGGAAATGGGCCTCATCCCGCCTGGAGGGGAGAACCTCCTGGATTTTACCCAGTTGCGGCAGGTGCTCTCGAGTTACGACGGGTCCTCAGGGACCCGCTCTGGTGGCCTCAGGAAAGGCCAGTCCCCATGCGAGTTACCAGGGGGCCTTTAGGGATTCCTCTCCCATCGATGCCGGTGCCTAAGACCTTGTGTGGAGTCGGGGCCAGACCCCTGAGGATGCCTCTCCAGTGCTGACATGAATCTTTCCGTACTTCTGGAGTCTCACCAGGGGAGTCAGTCCTCATCTCGTGTGGGGGCATGCACCTGCCATTTCCTCACGACCTGCAGCCAGCAGTGTCACGCTTGCCGACGTGTGGATCAAGGGATCTGTCGGCTTTCCCATTGAGGCTTTCCCACGAGGCTTTCCAACAGGGCTGTCCCACGTGCCACGGTGGTGTGAGTCGATCCTCGGCGTGAACGTCGAGGCAGTGCAGGGAAAACAGTTTCTTCTGGAATGGACTTAGACATCTGGGGGACTCTTGAATGCTGGCAAGGCCCTGGAGTTCCTCTCGTCTTTCCTGTGGAGAGCGCCTCCTCTTGAGATGCGACGGGAAGGCCGGGAATTCTTTCCCGACGACGAAGGGAAAGGATCCCTCTTCTCGAGCTACGAGGCGGAAACGGGGCTCCGCTGGATATGGGCGGGAACCTCGTCCTTCCTCTCGAGTGGATATGGGTATGTCGGAGAACTTCTTGACTTGCAGGCAAGGGTGTGAAGGACCCTTTGGAAGTTCCAGAGGTTAGGTGTGATTAGCCTCGAGACGCCTCAGCGGAAATGGGCCTCATCTCGCCTGGAGGGGAGAACCTCCTGGATTTTCTCGAGTTGGGGCAGGTGCTCTCGAGTTACGACGGAGACCTCAGGGACCCGCTCTGGTGACCTCAGGAAAGGCCAGTCCCCATGCGAGGTGCTAGGGGGCCTCTCAGGATTCCTCTCCGGTCGATGCCGGGGCCTAAGACCTTGTGTGGAGTCGGGACCGGAACCTGAGGATTCCTCTCCAGTGCTGACATGGATCTTGGCGTACTTCTGGAGTCTCCCAAGCTTGCGTCAGTCCTCGCTCGAGTGGGGTCATGCACGTGCGCTTTCCTCCCGAGCGGTAGCAGCAGTGTCACGCTTCCCTTCTCGTGGATCAAGGAATCTGTGGCTTTCCCTGGAGTCTTTCCCATGAGGCTTTCCCACAAGGCTATTTCCACTTGCCACCATGGTGTGAGTCGATCCTCGGCGTGAAAGTCGAACCAGTGCAGGGAAAACAGGAACCTCCTTCCCCACAGTAGGGGATACACTGTCCCCTTGGGCGGGTATCTCCAGGGCACTCGCGCTGGGGGGTTGCCCGCGGAGGTGCGGGCCTCAGGCTCCACGTGAGAAAAGCCCCAAATGGCATTAGCTGCCAGTCCAGACGCTGGCCCCTCAGGTCTCTGGCCGGAGCCTTGGGCTCCAGGCAACTCAAAGCCCTCGGGGTGGCACTCTGGGACTGCTGTAGGGAAAGGATGCCAAGAGCCCACGGAGGAGTTGGGGGAGGGGGCATGGGGGAAACGGAGGCGAGGACAGCGAGGGATCTAGGTGGAGGCGCTGGAGAGAGCGTCTGGTGTCCCGGAATGCCTCGGAGGAGCCAGCGGGGGGACAGTCGAGGACCAGGGACCTGGTGGAATGTGAAAAGGCGGGAAATCTCAGAGCAAGGCAGGCTGGGAAAGGGGGCGTTGGTGGCCAATTCAAAGGGACCTAGGGGCGTTTCCTGGGCGGTGAGTTCCCTTGGCACTGCTGAGGGCCCCTGATTGATCCACTCGGGGTTGAACCCACCCCCCGCTGCGAGGGAGGGCCACAAACCAAAGCCCCCGAACTGCCCGCCCACCCCAACGGGGATCTTGGCGGTCCAGGGCACAGCCGTGCCCGGGAAAAAGCCCACTCGCTCCACGGGACTCCGTCCAGGGTCTCTGCTTGGAAAGAGGCCAGGGGCGGCCCCCTCCATCTACCCACCCAAACCCTATTGACGTCAATGGTGGCGGAGACGCCTCCCGTTCTCCCAGAGTCCTGAGCTGCTGGGTCCCCGCCCACTCGGCCAGCAGTCTGCAGCGTGCCCGTGTGCCTCTCCCACCATGGCTTCGTCCGGCTCCTCCAGCACCTCAAGCGGTACGTTTGCCCTCGGTCCCTGTGGTCGGATCACATCTCAGGGGATTTGCGGGTGGCCTGGGCAAGGGCTCTCGGCCAATGTGTTGACCCCCCTCCCACCGAGAACGGCTGGGACCGCATCGCCAGGCCCGGGGTTCCGAGGCGTCAGGTGTGCCCAAATTCGGAGGGCGTGGCATCGTTCGTTCATCTTGCTCCTTTGGCACACACATGGCTTCTCCGTTCTCTTTTCTGGGAAGACAGTGTTGTTTCAGGGGGCGTGCTGCGGGGGGCGGGGGCCGGGGTTGGGGGGTGGTGGGAGCGGGTGCTTTGCTGGGATGAGGCCCTTTATCCTCACATCTTCATGTGGGAATGGGAGTCGGGGAGCTCTGTGGCCTTGCTGCCTTCAGTGGCTTCCTCTGCACAGGGGCCTAGTGGCTTCTGCCTTTTGTCAGGCGTTACGGGGTTTGGGCGTCGCTTTGGTGGCCTTGGCCTTAGCCTTGGCCTGGGCCTTGGCCTTGCCCTTGGCGTTGCTGTTGGCCCTTGCCTTGGTCTTGGGCTTGGCCTTGCCCTGCCGCTTGAACTTGAACTTGACCTTGAACCTTGACTTGACTTGAACCTGCTTGACCTTGAGCTTGAACTTGCTTTTGAACTTAACTTGACCTTGACCTTGAACTTGAACTTGGGCTTGACCTTGAACCTTGAACTTTGACCTTGAACCCTTGACCTTGAACTTGAACTTGAACTTGCGTTCAACTTGACCTTGACAACCTTGAACTTGAACTTGAACTTGACTTGCTTGAACTTAACATTGAACTTGACTTTGAACTTGACCTTGAACTTGACTTGAACTTCCTACTTGAACTTGACTTGACCTTGAAACTTCAACTTGAACTTGACTTCACTTGACCTTTGAACTGCTTCTTTTTTGACTTGTTGACCTTGCCTTGACTTGAACTTGGACCTTGACCTTGAACTTGACTTGACTTGGAACCTTGACTTGACCTTGACTGAACTTGACCTTGTACTTGAACTTGAACTTGAACTTGACCTTGACCTTGAACTTCAGCCTTGAACTTGAGCCTTGAACTTTGAACTTGAAACATTGATCTTGACCTTGAACTTGAACTTGACCTTGAATTGCTTGACACTTGACCTTGACTTGACCTTGACCAACAACGGAGACCTCGAGATTTGCCTCAGAGCACCGGAGGTCCAGAAGCAGGGCCCTGTATCTCCCCTTCCCTTTGTGATCATTGCAAAGACATTCCTAGCTGATAGCGGGAGTGCCCCTGAAGAAGCAAGCAGTGGGAGTGTGTTTGACACGACTGTGTGCCTTCCTGGCCTCAGCTCCACAAGGGGCCTTTCCTCTCGAAGTAGGCCCCATGTCCCCTTGGGGAGGGTGTCATGCCTCTTTTCTCCTCACTGCCAAAGGGTGGAGCCAAGCTCGCTCTGTCAGAGGTACAAAAACAGCAATTGAATGGATTTTCAAGCTCTTGCTAGGCTGCACCCTTTCAGGGCCCACTTTACTGAAACAGGTGCTCTGTGGCCCCTGGTTGGGTATGCAGGTTCACAAACAGGGTGAGATCCTGTCCAAGCCAAGAATTTTCCTGAAAGACCTAGGCTCACTAGAGCTCTCCTCCAGAGCAAAGGGGATAGAGGAGATGTATGGAGGAGTCTTTGCCTTTCCCTGTGAGTGTGGGGCTAGTCCCTACGGCCCCAAGCTCAGGGATAACTGCCTCTAAGAAAGGAATGGCAAGAAGCACTATTCTTGGAGGTTGGGACAGGGAGTTCGCAGCATGTGGGGAAAGAAAGACTTCTTCGGGGAAGAAGAGGCAACCACCGGGGGTGTGTTTGCAAGCCTCTATTTGGAAGGAACAGGTTTGCTTATACAACTCAAGACCTCCAGATCTGCTCAGAGGACTGAAGTTCCAGAGACAGGGCCATGTATCTCCCCTTCCCTTTGAGATCCTTGCAAAGACATTCCTAGCAGATCGTGGGAGTGCCCATGAAGAAGCAAGCAGCGGGAGTGTGCTTGACATCACTGGCTGCCTACCTGGGCTCAGCTCCTCAAGGGGCCTTTCTCTCCTGGTAGGCCCTATGTCCCCTTTGGGAGAGGGTGGTGCCCTCTTCCCTCCACACTGCCAAAGGGTGGAGGTGGAGCAAACTCGTTCTCTCCGAGGTAAAAAAAAAAAGACAAATTGGATGGATTTTTAAGCTCTTGCTATGCTGCACCCCTCCAGGACCCACTCGAGCAAAACAGGTGCCTGTGGCCCCTAGGTCGGGTATGCAGGTTCACACACCTGGGTGGGATCCCGTCAAAGCCAAGAATTTTCCTGACAGACCTAGGCTCACTAGAGCTCTCCTCCAGAGGAAAGGGGACAGAAAAGACGTGTGTGTGGAGGTGGCTCTGCCTTTCCAGGTCCCAATCTCAGGGATAACTGCCCCTAAGAAAGGAACTGCTGCTGCTGCTGCTGCTAAGTTGCTTCAGTCGTGTTCGACTCTGTGCGACGCCATAGACGGTAGCCCACTAGGCTCCCCCGTCCCTGGGATTCTCCAGGCAAGAACAGTAAGTGGGTTGCCATTGCCTTCTCCAATGCATGAAAGTGAAAATGAAAGTGCAGTCGCTCAGTCGTGTCCGACCCTCAGCGACCCCACGGACTGCAGCCTACCAGGCTTCTCCGTCCATAGGATTTTCTGAAAGGAACTGCAAGAAGCGCTTTTCCAGGAGGCTGGGAAAGGGTGTTCGCAGGATGTGGGGAAAGAGAGCCTCCTTCGGGGAAGAATAGGCGGCCACTTGTTTTGTGTTGCAAACCTCTATTTGGAAGGAACAGGTTAGCTTATACAAAGGGAGACCTCCAGATCTGCTCAGAGGACCAAAGTTGCAGAGGCAGGTCGGTGTATTTTCCCTTCACTTTGCGATCCTTGCAAAGACATTCCTTGCTGATAGATGATTCAGCAAGGGCCTTTGAGACTGTTGTTTTCTTTCCTAGGTTCAAAGATTCCTTCAGTTCCTAATATAGATATCCTAGAAATTATCTGACCTCCGTGAAAATCTGATATGTCCTGGTCAAATGCTGTCAGTTATAATTCCAGTTATCATATTAAAGCATTTCAAGTCGCAGCAGTGACCAGATTACATTGTCAATTTCTATTTAATCAGGTTTTAACCATGTCCTCTATGGTTTCACACTGATGCCTTTGCAGAAATACTGCTACTTCAAGATATATGGAATATACTTTTTTTAAGCTTACCGATAATTTGTTTGTTTGTTTGTTTGTCTTCTGGTAAGCTGGTACCAGATGGAATTTAGTCTCCTCTCTAGGTTAAGAGAACAAAGTTTTCTTAGAATGCAATTTTTGATAACAGACTATGGATTTCTTTACCTTTCATTGATTTATAATTGTTTTCATCATCTGTTTTTTTACTTTCGGTAAAGTAAATAAGCCTTATTTAAGATTTTGGTACATGTAGGATGGACTAAGCTTTCCCCACTCTTGCAAGTTCCCTTAACCCTTCAGATTCTTCTCGTGGGACCAAGATCTCACTTTCCTCCAGAGGGACAATCCAAGCTTTTTATTAGTTGATCTGCCCCTGACATCAGAGTCCATTTGAGCACGAGTTGGCCTATAATTTAGGCATGAAACTATGACTACATAAAGAAAAGGTGACTTTATGATTCAGGGATGGCCATGATATGCCTTGCACTTCAGAGAAAATGGGTTAAAATGATTTTTTTTTCTTCAAAACTGCACAGCCAGTTCTTTCAGCATATGCAATTGAAAACATCTAGTCATTAGGTCAGTTTTCATTCCAATCCCAAAGAAAGGCAATGACAAAGAATATTCAAGCTGCTGCACAATTGCACTCATCTCACACACTAGTAAAGTAATGCTCAAAATTCTCCAAGTTCACATGAACTGTGAACTTCCAAATGTTCAAGAGGGATTTAAAACATGCAGAGAAACCAGAGATCAAACTGCCAACATCCACTGGATCATTGAAAAAGCAAGAGAGTTCCAGAAAAAAAGACATCTATTTCTGCTTTATTGACTATGCCAAAGCCTTTGACTGTGTGGATCACAATAAACTGGGAAAAATTCTGAAAGAGATGGGAATACCAGACCACCTGACCTGTCTCTTGAGAAACCTGTATGCAGGTCAGGAAGAAACAGTTCGAACTGGACATGGAACAACAGACTGGTTCTAAATAGGAAAAGGAATATGTCAAGGGCAGTGTATTGTCACCCTGCTTATTTAACTTATATGCAGAGTACATCATGAGAAACACTGGGCTGGAGGAAGCACACGCTGGAATCCAGATTGCTGGGAGAAATATCAAGAATCTCAGATATGCAGATGACACCACCCTTATGGCAGAAAGTGAAGAAGAACTAAAGAGTCTCCTGATGAAAGTGAAAGAGGAGAGTGAAAAAGTTAGCTTAAAGCTCAGCATTCAGAAAACTAAAATCATTGCATCCAGTCTCATCACTTCATGGCAAATAGATGGGAAAACATTGGAAACAGCAGCAGACTATTTTGGGGGGCTTGGAAATCACTGCAGGTGATGTCTGCCTCCATGAACTTAAAACGTATTTATGACTTGGAAGAAAAGTGATGACCAAACTAGACAGCATATTAAAAAGCCGAGACGTTGCTTTGCCAACAAAGATCCATCCAGTCAAGGCTATGGTTTTTCCATATGTCATGGATGGATATGAAAGATGTACTATAAAGAAAGTGACAGCTGAAAATTGGATGCTTTTGAACTGTGGTGTTGGAGAAGATGCTTGTAGGTCGCTTAGACTACAAGGAGACGCAACCACTCCATCCTAAAGGAAATCAGGTCTGAATATACATTGGAAGGACTAATACTGAACCTGAAACTCCAATACTTTGGCCACTTGATGTGAAGAGCTGACTCACTTGGAAGTTGCTTTGATTTGCCTGTGAGTGTGGGAGCCCTCCCTGGGCAAAGGGCCTCAGGGGTCATTGCCACTGAATCACGACCTCCAAGCAAGCGCATTCCAGCTGTGTGACATTCAGGAAGCAGGAGACTGGGAAAACTATCTTCCTTAGAGGAAGGAAAGTCATCCACAGAGAGTGTGTTTTCAGGCCTCTCTTTGCAGCAAGTGTTTTGCTTCTCAGACATCAGAGCTGCAGGCTTGCTCTGAGGGCCTCAATTGCAGAGTCAGGGCTGTGTGTCTCACTGCACTTTCCAAGCATTGCAGACACATTCCTAGGTTGGAGCAGTGCTTCCCATGAGAAAGAAGCCTCGGGAGTGTGTCTGAGCGGGCTGAGTGCCATGCTAGGGTCACCTAGTCGAGGGCACCTTGCACATCCAATGGGCCCCAGGCGAGTAGCTATGGACCGGCCTTCGGTTGAGACATCCCAAAGCAGGGAACAAAGCTAGCTCTGTCAGAAGGAGGAAAACAGCAATGGGATGGATTTTCAAGCAGTTGCTAAGTCACACCACGTTAGGGCTCCCCGGGAAAGAAATGCGAATTTTGGCCTCTAGGCCCAGTATCCAGATGTGTGCACAGGATATTTTCCCCACAGGATTCAAGAATGTTCCAGACAGACCTAAGCTCACTAGCTCTCTCCTGCAGAGGAAATGAAATATTGTTGCTGAACCACGAAAAGATGCTGGGATTCTTGGCTTATGGAGGAGAAGAATTCAATCCAGGGCCCAAGACGAGGCTTGATTGCTCAGAGCTTTTGTGCAATAGAGTTTTATTAAAGGAGAAAGGAGATAGAGAAAGCTTCTGACAGAGACATCACAAGGGGCAGAAAGCGTACCCCCTTGCTAGTGTTAGTAATGGAGTTATATACTCTCCAATAAGTTATGACAACGAACAAAAGAATGTCTGGAGGTTGTAAAGACTCACTAGACCTACTCCCATAATTTGACATTTTAAGATAACAGGATTAGCCAGAAGGTTTTTTCCAGAGACCGTCCTCAAGAAGGATGCATGATTGTTATATAATCCTAAGGAATGTAGAGGGAAAACAGTTTGTCCTTCCTTCCTCCTTGAGAATTCTAGACCCCTCTCTCCTTGGGGACCCTTGAACTTCTTATAAACCTGCCTTGGCAATGACTCTCTCAGAAACATGATTGAACAGCCGTTTGGAGCTTCCTTTGACTTTCCCTGGGAGGGAGGGAGCCCTCCCTGAGCACAGGGCCTCAGGGGCCATGGCCAATGAAAAATAATCTCCCAGCAAGTGCTTTTCAGCCCTGTGTGACTCTCAGCCCACAGGAGGCTGAGAAAACTCTCTTCCTTGGAGGAAGGAAAGGCAGCCCAAGAGTGTGTTTTCAGGCCTGTATCTTGCAGCAAGTGTTTGGCTTGTTAGACAGAAGACCTGCAGGCCTGTTCCAACAGACTCAATGCCAGAATCAGGGCCTTGTGTCTCCCTGCAGTTTCCTGGCCTTGCAAACACATTCCTAGGTGAGAGCAGTCCTGCCCATGGGGAAGCAGGCTGCGGGAGTGTGTCTGAGGGGGCCAGGTGTCATGCTGGGGTCACCTGGTCGAGGGCACCTTGCACCTCCAATGGACCCCAGGCAAGGAGTTGCAGGCCACCACCTTGCTTCTGAAATCCCCAAATGGGGAGCAAAGCTCGCTCTGTCAGAGGGAAGAAAACAGCAACAGGATGGATTTTCAAGCAGTTGCTAGGCTGTACTGCGTTAGGGCTCCAAGGAAGGAAAATGCGAATTTTAGCCCCTACGACTGGTATCCAGGTGGGCTCCCAGGATGATTTCCCCGCAGGATCCAAGAACGTTCCAGACAGACCTGGGCTCACTAGCTCCCTCCTGCAGAGGAAACATGAGAGAACAGCTGTTTGGAGGTTGCTTTGACTTCCCCTGGGAGGGTAGGATCCCTCCCTGGGTGCAGGGCCTCAGGGGCCATTGCCGCTGAGAAATGCCCTCGAAGCCAGACCTTTCCAGCCTTGTATGACTCCAGCACGGAGGAGACTGGAAAAGCTCTCTTCCTTGGAGGAAGGAAAGGCAGCCCCAGAGAGTGTGTTTTCACACCTGTATCTTGCAGCAAGTGTTTGGCGTCTCAGACGTCAGACCTCCAGGCCTGCTCCAACGGCCTCAGTTCCAGAGTCAGGGCCGTGTGTCTCCCTGCATTTTCTGAGCCTTGGGAACACATTCCTAGGTCAGAACAGTCCTGCCCATGGGGAAGGAGGCTGCGGGAGTGTGTCTGAGGGGGTCGGGTGCCATGCTGGGGTCCAATAGACCCGGTACCTCCAATAGACCCAGGACAACAGCGGTGGGGCTCCCCTGGCTTCCGAAATGCCAAAGCGAGAAGCAAAGCTAGCTCTATCAGAAGGAAGAAAAGAGCAATCGGATGGATGTTCAGGCTGTTGCTGGGCCGCACCACTTCAGGGTCCCCCCCGAGAGGAACAGGCGCCCTGTGGCCCCTAGGTCCGATATGCAGGTTAACACACAGGGTGTGTCCCCATAGGAGCCAAGAATTTTCCTGACAGACCTAGGCTCACTAGAGCTCTCCTACAGGGCAAAAGGGGTAGAACAGACTGTGGATGTGACTCTGCCTTTCCCGCGAGCATGGGGCCCTCCTACGGCCCCGGGCTCCAGGGAAAATTGTCCCTGAAAATGACCTCCAAGAAGCGGCTTTTCCAACTGGCTGAGACGTGGAGTTCTCAGGATGCAGGGAAAGCGAGTGTCCTTCGGGGAAGCAAAGGCAGTCACCTGTTATCATGACTTACTAGAATAGTAGGTACCTTCTCCGGTTGGGCAGAGGCCTTCCTACCTGATCTGAAAAAGAAAATGAAGTAGCTCGCTGATTTGAGAAATAATTCCCAGACTTGGTTT
>NW_017217009.1:0-12823 GCF_001704415.2 Capra hircus | reverse complement strand
GCTGTCCCACGTGCCATCGTGGTGTGAGTCGATCCTCGGCTTGAAAGTCGAGGCAGTGCAGGGAAAAACAGTTTTCCCTGGAATGCGACTGAGACATCCAGGGCGGACTCTGCGGAATGGTGGCACGACCCTGGAGTTCCTCTCGCCTTTCCTGTGGAGAGCGCCTCCTGTTGAGATGCAACGGAACACCGGGAATTCTTTCCCGACCACGCTGGGAAAGGGATCCCTCCTCTCGAGCTAGGAGACGGAAACGGGGCCTCCTTGGATGTGGAGCGCGGACTCTCGTGCTTCCTCTCAAGTGGAGACGGATATGTCTGGGAATTCTTGAGTTGCAGCAAGGGTGTGAATGACCCTTTGGAAGTTCCAGAGGTTAGGTGTGATTAGCCTCGAGACCCTCAGCGGAAATGGGCCTCATCTCGCCTGGAGGAGGAAAACCTCCTGGATTTTCTCGAATTGCGGAAGGTGCTCTCAACTTACGACGGGACCTCAGGGACACGCTTTGGTGGCCTCAGGAAAGGCCAGACCGCATGCGAGTTGCTTGGGGGCCTCTCGGGATTCCTCTCCCGTCGATGCCGGGGCCTAAGACCTTGTGTGGAGTAGGTGCCGGAACCAGAGGATTCCTGTCCAGGGCTGACATTGATCTTGGGGTACTTCTGGAGTCTCCCCAGGGGAGTCAGTCCTCGTCTCGAGTGGGGGCATGCACGTGCGCTTTCCTCCCGAGCTGTAGCAGCAGTGTCGCGCTTCCCTTCGCGTGGATCAAGGGATCTGTGTCTTCCTCAAGGCTTTCCCACGAGGCTTTCCCACAGGGCTGTCCCACTGTGCCACCATGGTGTGAGTCGATCCTCGGCTTGAAAGTCGAGGCAGTGCAGGGAAAACAGGTTTCCCTGAATGGACTGAGACATCCAGCGGACTCTGGGGAATGGTGGCACGACCCTGGAGTTCCTCTCGCCTTTCCTGTGGAGAGCGCCTCCTCTTGAGATGCGACGGGAACGCCGGGAATTCTTTCCCGACGACGCAGGGAAAGGATCCCTCCTCTCGAGCTAGCAGGCGGAAACGGGGCTCCTCTGGATGTGGGCGGGACTCTCGTGCATTCCTCTCAGAGTGGAAACGGTATGTCGGGGAACTTCTTGAGTTGCAGCCAAGGGTGTGAAGCACCTTTGGAAGTTCCAGAGATTAGAGTGTGATTAGCCCTCGAGCGCCTCAGCGAGAAATGGGCTCATCTCGTCCTGGAGGGGAGAACCTCCTGGATTTTCTCGAGATTGCGGCAGTTGCTCTCGACTTACGAAGGGGCCTCAAGGATCCGCTCTGGTGGCCTCAGAAAAGGCCAGTCCCCATGCGAGTTGCTCGGGGGCCTCTCGGGATTCCTCTCCCGTCGATGCTGGGGCCTAAGACCTTGTGTGGACTCAGTGCCGGAACCTGAGGATTCCTCTCCAGTGCAGACATGGATCTTGAGGGTACTTCTGGATTCTCCCCAGGGCAGTCAGTTCTGGTCTCGAGTGGAGGCATGCACCGTGCGCTTTCCTCCCGAGCTGTAGCAGCAGTGTCGCGCTTCCCTTCGCGTGGATCAAGGGATCTGTGTCTTTCCCTCGAAGCTTTCCCACGAGGCTTTCCCACAGGGCTGTCCCACGTGCCAACCGTGGTGTGAGTCCATCCTCGGCTTGAAAGTCGAGGCAGTGCAGGGAAAACAGTTTTCCCTGGAATGGACTGAGACATCCGGGGGACTCTGGGAATGGTGGCACGACCCTGGAGTTCCTCTCGCCTTTCCTGTGGAGAGCGCTTCCTCTTGAGATGCAACGGGAACGCCGGGAATTCTTTCCCGACCACGCTGGGAAAGGATCCCTCCCTCGAACTAGGAGGCGGAAACGGGGCTCCTCTGGATGTGGGCGGGACTCTCGTGCTTCCTCTCCAGTTGGAGACGGGTATGTCGGGGAACTTCTTGAGTTGCAGCAAGGGTGTGAAGGACCCTTTGGAAGTTCCAGATGTTAGATGTGATTAGCCTCGAGACTCCTCAGCGGAAATGGGCCTCATCTCGCCTGGAGGGGAGAACCTCCTGGATTTTCTCGAGTTGCGTCAGGTGCTCTCGACTTACGACGGGGACCTCAGGGACCCGCTCTGG
This sequence comes from Capra hircus, assembly GCF_001704415.2. Classification (NCBI taxonomy): domain Eukaryota; kingdom Metazoa; phylum Chordata; class Mammalia; order Artiodactyla; family Bovidae; genus Capra; species Capra hircus. Next base: position 10,707 of record NW_017217009.1, on the reverse strand, counting down.
TGGCCTCAGGAAAGGCCAGTCCCCATGCGAGTTGCTCGGGGGCCTCTCGGGATTCCTCTCCTGTCGATGCCGGGGCCTAAGACCTTGTGTGGACTCGGTGCCGGAACCTGAGGATTCCTCTCCAGTGCTGACATGGACCTTGGGGTACTTCTGGTGTCTCCCCAGGGGAGTCAGTCCTCGTCTCGAGTGGGGGCATGCACGTGCCCTTTCCTCCCGAGCTGTAGCAGCAGTGTCACGCTTCCCTATGCGTGGATCAAGGGGTATGCGGCTTTCCCTCGAGGCTTTCCCACGAGGCTTTCCCACGAGGCTTTTCCACAGGGCTGTCCCACCTGTCACCGTGTTGTGAGTCGATCCTCGGCTTGAAAGTCGAGGCAGTGCAGGGAAAACAGATTTCCCTGGAATGTACTGAGACATCTGGGGGACTCTGGGAATGGTGGCACGACCCTGGAGTTCCTCTCGCCTTTCTTGTACAGAGAGCCTCCTCTTGAGATGGGTCGGGAACGCCGGGAATTCTTTCCCGACCACGAAGGGAAAGGATACCTCCTCTCGAGGTAGCAGGCGGAAACGGGGCCCCTCTGGATGTGGGCGGGACTCTCGTGCTTCCTCTCGAGGGGAGACAGTATGTCGGGGAACTTCTTGAGTTGCAGAAAGGGTGTGAAGAACCCTTTGGAAGTTCCAGAGGTAAGGTGAATATCCTGGAGACGCCTCAGCGGAAATGGGCCTCATCTCGCCTGGAGGAGAGAACCTCCTGGATTTTCTCGAGTTGCGGCAGGTGCTCTCGACTTACGACGGGGACCTCAGGGACCCGCTCTGGGGGCCTCAGGAAAGCCCAGTCCCCATGCGAGTTGCTCGGGGGCCTCTCGGGATACCTCTCCCTTCGATGCTGGGGCCTAAGCCCTTGTGTGGAGTCGGTGCCGGAACCTGAGGGTTCCTCTCCCTACTGACATGGATCTTGGGGTACTTCTGCAGTCTCCCCAGGGGAGTCAGTCCCCGTCTCGAGTGGGGGCATGCACGTGCGCTTTCCTCCCGAGCCGTAGCAGCAGTGTCACGCTTCCCTACGCGTGGATAAAGGGATCTGTGGCTTTCCCTCGAGGCTTTCGCACGAGGCTTTCCCACAGGGCTGTCCCACGTGCCATCGTGGTGTGAGTCGATCCTCGGCTTGAAAGTCGAGGCAGTGCAGGGAAAACAGTTTTCCCTGGAATGGACTGAGACATCCAGGGGACTCTGGGAATGGTGGCACGACCCTGGAGTTCCTCTCGCCTTTCCTGTGGAGAGCGCCTCCTGTTGAGATGCAACGGGAACGCCGGGAATTCTTTCCCGACCACGCTGGGAAAGGATCCCTCCTCTCGAGCTAGGAGACGGAAACGGGGCTCCTTTGGATGTGGGCGGGACTCTCGTGCTTCCTCTCAAGTGGAGACGGATATGTCTGGGAACTTCTTGAGTTGCAGCAAGGGTGTGAATGACCCTTTGGAAGTTCCAGAGGTTAGGTGTGATTAGCCTCGAGACGCCTCAGCGGAAATGGGCCTCATCTCGCCTGGAGGGGAAAACCTCCTGGATTTTCTCGAATTGCGGAAGGTGCTCTCAACTTACGACGGGGACCTCAGGGACCCGCTTTGGTGGCCTCAGGAAAGGCCAGTCCGCATGCGAGTTGCTTGGGGGCCTCTCGGGATTCCTCTCCCGTCGATGCCGGGGCCTAAGACCTTGTGTGGAGTAGGTGCCGGAACCAGAGGATTCCTGTCCAGGGCTGACATTGATCTTGGGGTACTTCTGGAGTCTCCCCAGGGGAGTCAGTCCTCGTCTCGAGTGGGGGCATGCACGTGCGCTTTCCTCCCGAGCTGTAGCAGCAGTGTCGCGCTTCCCTTCGCGTGGATCAAGGGATCTGTGTCTTTCCCTCAAGGCTTTCCCACGAGGCTTTCCCACAGGGCTGTCCCACGTGCCACCAGTGGTGTGAGTCGATCCTCGGCTTGAAAGTCGAGGCAGTGCAGGGAAAAAAGTTTTCCCTCTAATGGACTGAGACATCCAGCGGCCTCTGGGAATGGTGGCACGACCCTGGAGTTCCTCTCGCCTTTCCTGTGGAGAGCGCCTCCTCTTGAGATGCGACGGGAACGCCGGGATTTCTTTCCCGATGACGCAGGGAAAGGATCCCTCCTCTCGAGCTAGTAGGCAGAAACGGGGCTCCTCTGGATGTGGGCGGGACTCTCGTGCTTCCTCTCGAGTGGAAACGGTATGTAGGGGAACATCTTGAGTTGCAGCCAGAGTGTGAAGCACCGTTTGGAAGTTCCAGAGATTAGGTGTGATTAGCCTCGAGACGCCTCAGCAGAAATGGGCCTCATCTCGCCTGGAGGGGAGAACCTCCTGGATTTTCTCGAGATAGGGCAGTTGCTCTCGACTTACGACGGGGACCTCAACGACCCGCTCTGGGGGCCTCAGAAAAGGCCACTCCCCATGCGAATTGCTCGGGGCCTCTCGGGATTCCTCTCCCGTCGATGCTGGGGCCTAAGACCTTGTGTGGACTCAGTGCCGGAACCTGAGGATTCCTCTCCAGTGCAGACATGGATCTTGAGGGTACTTCTGGATTCTCCCCAGGGCAGTCAGTTCTGGTCTCGAGTGGAGGCATGCACGTGCGCTTTCCTCCCGAGCTGTAGCAGCAGTGTCGCGCTTCCCTTCGCGTGGATCAAGGGATCTGTGTCTTTCCCTCGAAGCTTTCCCACGAGGCTTTCCCACAGGGCTGTCCCACGGTGCCACCGTGGTGTGAGTCCGATCCTCGGCTTGAAAGTCGAGGCAGTGCAGGGAAAACAGTTTTCCCTGGAATGGACTGAGACATCCGGGGGACTCTGGGAATGGTGGCACGACCCTGGAGTTCCTCTCGCCTTTCCTGTGGAGAGCGCTTCCTCTTGAGATGCAACGGGAACGCCGGGAAATTCTTTCCCGACCACGCTGGGAAAGGATCCCTCCCTCGAACTAGGAGGCGGAAACGGGGCTCCTCTGGATGTGGGCGGGACTCTCGTGCTTCCTCTCCATTGGAGACGGGTATGTCGGGGAACTTCTTGAGTTGCAGCAAGGGTGTGAAGGACCCTTTGGAAGTTCCAGATGTTAGATGTGATTAGCCTCGAGACTCCTCAGCGGAAATGGGCCTCATCTCGCCTGGAGGGGAGAACCTCCTGGATTTTCTCGAGTTGCGTCAGGTGCTCTCGACTTACGACGGGGACCTCAGGGACCCGCTCTGGTGGCCTCAGGAAAGGCCAGTCCCCATGCGAGTTGCTCGGGGGCCTCTCGGGATTCCTCTCCTGTCGATGCCGGGGCCTAAGACCTTGTGTGGACTCGGTGCCGGAACCTGAGGATTCCTCTCCAGTGCTGACATGGACCTTGGGGTACTTCTGGTGTCTCCCCAGGGGAGTCAGTCCTCGTCTCGAGTGGGGGCATGCACGTGCCCTTTCCTCCCGAGCTGTAGCAGCAGTGTCACGCTTCCCTATGCGTGGATCAAGGGGTATGCGGCTTTCCCTCGAGGCTTTCCCACGAGGCTTTCCCACGAGGCTTTTCCACAGGGCTGTCCCACCTGTCACCGTGTTGTGAGTCGATCCTCGGCTTGAAAGTCGAGGCAGTGCAGGGAAAACAGATTTCCCTGGAATGTACTGAGACATCTGGGGGACTCTGGGAATGGTGGCACGACCCTGGAGTTCCTCTCGCCTTTCTTGTACAGAGAGCCTCCTCTTGAGATGGGTCGGGAACGCCGGGAATTCTTTCCCGACCACGAAGGGAAAGGATACCTCCTCTCGAGGTAGCAGGCGGAAACGGGGCCCCTCTGGATGTGGGCGGGACTCTCGTGCTTCCTCTCGAGGGGAGACAGTATGTCGGGGAACTTCTTGAGTTGCAGAAAGGGTGTGAAGAACCCTTTGGAAGTTCCAGAGGTAAGGTGAATATCCTGGAGACGCCTCAGCGGAAATGGGCCTCATCTCGCCTGGAGGAGAGAACCTCCTGGATTTTCTCGAGTTGCGGCAGGTGCTCTCGACTTACGACGGGGACCTCAGGGACCCGCTCTGGGGGCCTCAGGAAAGCCCAGTCCCCATGCGAGTTGCTCGGGGGCCTCTCGGGATACCTCTCCCTTCGATGCTGGGGCCTAAGCCCTTGTGTGGAGTCGGTGCCGGAACCTGAGGGTTCCTCTCCCTACTGACATGGATCTTGGGGTACTTCTGCAGTCTCCCCAGGGGAGTCAGTCCCCGTCTCGAGTGGGGGCATGCACGTGCGCTTTCCTCCCGAGCCGTAGCAGCAGTGTCACGCTTCCCTACGCGTGGATAAAGGGATCTGTGGCTTTCCCTCGAGGCTTTCGCACGAGGCTTTCCCACAGGGCTGTCCCACGTGCCATCGTGGTGTGAGTCGATCCTCGGCTTGAAAGTCGAGGCAGTGCAGGGAAAACAGTTTTCCCTGGAATGGACTGAGACATCCAGGGGACTCTGGGAATGGTGGCACGACCCTGGAGTTCCTCTCGCCTTTCCTGTGGAGAGCGCCTCCTGTTGAGATGCAACGGGAACGCCGGGAATTCTTTCCCGACCACGCTGGGAAAGGATCCCTCCTCTCGAGCTAGGAGACGGAAACGGGGCTCCTTTGGATGTGGGCGGGACTCTCGTGCTTCCTCTCAAGTGGAGACGGATATGTCTGGGAACTTCTTGAGTTGCAGCAAGGGTGTGAATGACCCTTTGGAAGTTCCAGAGGTTAGGTGTGATTAGCCTCGAGACGCCTCAGCGGAAATGGGCCTCATCTCGCCTGGAGGGGAAAACCTCCTGGATTTTCTCGAATTGCGGAAGGTGCTCTCAACTTACGACGGGGACCTCAGGGACCCGCTTTGGTGGCCTCAGGAAAGGCCAGTCCGCATGCGAGTTGCTTGGGGGCCTCTCGGGATTCCTCTCCCGTCGATGCCGGGGCCTAAGACCTTGTGTGGAGTAGGTGCCGGAACCAGAGGATTCCTGTCCAGGGCTGACATTGATCTTGGGGTACTTCTGGAGTCTCCCCAGGGGAGTCAGTCCTCGTCTCGAGTGGGGGCATGCACGTGCGCTTTCCTCCCGAGCTGTAGCAGCAGTGTCGCGCTTCCCTTCGCGTGGATCAAGGGATCTGTGTCTTTCCCTCAAGGCTTTCCCACGAGGCTTTCCCACAGGGCTGTCCCACGTGCCACCGTGGTGTGAGTCGATCCTCGGCTTGAAAGTCGAGGCAGTGCAGGGAAAAAAGTTTTCCCTCTAATGGACTGAGACATCCAGCGGCCTCTGGGAATGGTGGCACGACCCTGGAGTTCCTCTCGCCTTTCCTGTGGAGAGCGCCTCCTCTTGAGATGCGACGGGAACGCCGGGATTTCTTTCCCGATGACGCAGGGAAAGGATCCCTCCTCTCGAGCTAGTAGGCAGAAACGGGGCTCCTCTGGATGTGGGCGGGACTCTCGTGCTTCCTCTCGAGTGGAAACGGTATGTAGGGGAACATCTTGAGTTGCAGCCAGAGTGTGAAGCACCGTTTGGAAGTTCCAGAGATTAGGTGTGATTAGCCTCGAGACGCCTCAGCAGAAATGGGCCTCATCTCGCCTGGAGGGGAGAACCTCCTGGATTTTCTCGAGATAGGGCAGTTGCTCTCGACTTACGACGGGGACCTCAACGACCCGCTCTGGGGGCCTCAGAAAAGGCCACTCCCCATGCGAATTGCTCGGGGCCTCTCGGGATTCCTCTCCCGTCGATGCTGGGGCCTAAGACCTTGTGTGGACTCAGTGCCGGAACCTGAGGATTCCTCTCCAGTGCAGACATGGATCTTGAGGGTACTTCTGGATTCTCCCCAGGGCAGTCAGTTCTGGTCTCGAGTGGAGGCATGCACGTGCGCTTTCCTCCCGAGCTGTAGCAGCAGTGTCGCGCTTCCCTTCGCGTGGATCAAGGGATCTGTGTCTTTCCCTCGAAGCTTTCCCACGAGGCTTTCCCACAGGGCTGTCCCACGTGCAACCGTGGTGTGAGTCGATCCTCGGCTTGAAAGTCGAGGCAGTGCAGGGAAAACAGTTTTCCCTGGAATGGACTGAGACATCCGGGGGACTCTGGGAATGGTGGCACGACCCTGGAGTTCCTCTCGCCTTTCCTGTGGAGAGCGCTTCCTCTTGAGATGCAACGGGAACGCCGGGAATTCTTTCCCGACCACGCTGGGAAAGGATCCCTCCCTCGAACTAGGAGGCGGAAACGGGGCTCCTCTGGATGTGGGCGGGACTCTCGTGCTTCCTCTCCAGTGGAGACGGGTATGTCGGGGAACTTCTTGAGTTGCAGCAAGGGTGTGAAGGACCCTTTGGAAGTTCCAGATGTTAGATGTGATTAGCCTCGAGACTCCTCAGCGGAAATGGGCCTCATCTCGCCTGGAGGGGAGAACCTCCTGGATTTTCTCGAGTTGCGTCAGGTGCTCTCGACTTACGACGGGGACCTCAGGGACCCGCTCTGGTGGCCTCAGGAAAGGCCAGTCCCCATGCGAGTTGCTCGGGGCCTCTCGGGATTCCTCTCCTGTCGATGCCGGGGCCTAAGACCTTGTGTGGACTCGGTGCCGGAACCTGAGGATTCCTCTCCAGTGCTGACATGGACCTTGGGGTACTTCTGGTGTCTCCCCAGGGGAGTCAGTCCTCGTCTCGAGTGGGGGCATGCACGTGCCCTTTCCTCCCGAGCTGTAGCAGCAGTGTCACGCTTCCCTATGCGTGGATCAAGGGGTATGCGGCTTTCCCTCGAGGCTTTCCCACGAGGCTTTCCCACGAGGCTTTTCCACAGGGCTGTCCCACCTGTCACCGTGTTGTGAGTCGATCCTCGGCTTGAAAGTCGAGGCAGTGCAGGGAAAACAGATTTCCCTGGAATGTACTGAGACATCTGGGGGACTCTGGGAATGGTGGCACGACCCTGGAGTTCCTCTCGCCTTTCTTGTACAGAGAGCCTCCTCTTGAGATGGGTCGGGAACGCCGGGAATTCTTTCCCGACCACGAAGGGAAAGGATACCTCCTCTCGAGGTAGCAGGCGGAAACGGGGCCCCTCTGGATGTGGGCGGGACTCTCGTGCTTCCTCTCGAGGGGAGACAGTATGTCGGGGAACTTCTTGAGTTGCAGAAAGGGTGTGAAGAACCCTTTGGAAGTTCCAGAGGTAAGGTGAATATCCTGGAGACGCCTCAGCGGAAATGGGCCTCATCTCGCCTGGAGGAGAGAACCTCCTGGATTTTCTCGAGTTGCGGCAGGTGCTCTCGACTTACGACGGGGACCTCAGGGACCCGCTCTGGGGGCCTCAGGAAAGCCCAGTCCCCATGCGAGTTGCTCGGGGGCCTCTCGGGATACCTCTCCCTTCGATGCTGGGGCCTAAGCCCTTGTGTGGAGTCGGTGCCGGAACCTGAGGGTTCCTCTCCCTACTGACATGGATCTTGGGGTACTTCTGCAGTCTCCCCAGGGGAGTCAGTCCCCGTCTCGAGTGGGGGCATGCACGTGCGCTTTCCTCCCGAGCCGTAGCAGCAGTGTCACGCTTCCTTACGCGTGGATAAAGGGATCTGTGGCTTTCCCTCGAGGCTTTCGCACGAGGCTTTCCCACAGGGCTGTCCCACGTGCCATCGTGGTGTGAGTCGATCCTCGGCTTGAAAGTCGAGGCAGTGCAGGGAAAACAGTTTTCCCTGGAATGGACTGAGACATCCAGGGGACTCTGGGAATGGTGGCACGACCCTGGAGTTCCTCTCGCCTTTCCTGTGGAGAGCGCCTCCTGTTGAGATGCAACGGGAACGCCGGGAATTCTTTCCCGACCACGCTGGGAAAGGATCCCTCCTCTCGAGCTAGGAGACGGAAACGGGGCTCCTTTGGATGTGGGCGGGACTCTCGTGCTTCCTCTCAAGTGGAGACGGATATGTCTGGGAACTTCTTGAGTTGCAGCAAGGGTGTGAATGACCCTTTGGAAGTTCCAGAGGTTAGGTGTGATTAGCCTCGAGACGCCTCAGCGGAAATGGGCCTCATCTCGCCTGGAGGGGAAAACCTCCTGGATTTTCTCGAATTGCGGAAGGTGCTCTCAACTTACGACGGGGACCTCAGGGACCCGCTTTGGTGGCCTCAGGAAAGGCCAGTCCGCATGCGAGTTGCTTGGGGGCCTCTCGGGATTCCTCTCCCGTCGATGCCGGGGCCTAAGACCTTGTGTGGAGTAGGTGCCGGAACCAGAGGATTCCTGTCCAGGGCTGACATTGATCTTGGGGTACTTCTGGAGTCTCCCCAGGGGAGTCAGTCCTCGTCTCGAGTGGGGGCATGCACGTGCGCTTTCCTTCCCGAGCTGTAGCAGCAGTGTCGCGCTTCCCTTCGCGTGGATCAAGGGATCTGTGTCTTTCCCTCAAGGCTTTCCCACGAGGCTTTCCCACAGGGCTGTCCCACGTGCCACCGTGGTGTGAGTCGATCCTCGGCTTGAAAGTCGAGGCAGTGCAGGGAAAAAAGTTTTCCCTCTAATGGACTGAGACATCCAGCGGCCTCTGGGAATGGTGGCACGACCCTGGAGTTCCTCTCGCCTTTCCTGTGGAGAGCGCCTCCTCTTGAGATGCGACGGGAACGCCGGGATTTCTTTCCCGATGACGCAGGGAAAGGATCCCTCCTCTCGAGCTAGTAGGCAGAAACGGGGCTCCTCTGGATGAGGGCGGGACTCTCGTGCTTCCTCTCGAGTGGAAACGGTATGTAGGGGAACATCTTGAGTTGCAGCCAGAGTGTGAAGCACCGTTTGGAAGTTCCAGAGATTAGGTGTGATTAGCCTCGAGACGCCTCAGCAGAAATGGGCCTCATCTCGCCTGGAGGGGAGAACCTCCTGGATTTTCTCGAGATAGGGCAGTTGCTCTCGACTTACGACGGGGACCTCAACGACCCGATCTGGGGGCCTCAGAGAAGGCCACTCCCCATGCGAATTGCTCGGGGCCTCTCGGATTCCTCTCCCGTCGATGCTGGGGCCTAAGACCTTGTGTGGAGTCAGTGCCGGAACCTGAGGTTTCCTCTGCAGTGCTGACATGGATCTTGGGGTACTTCTGGAGTCTCCCCAGGGGAGTCAGTCCTCGTCTCGAGTGGGGGCATGCACCTGTGCTTTCCTACCTAGCTGTAGCAGCAGTGTCATGCTCCAGTCGCGTGGATCAAGGGATCAGTGGCTTTCCCTCAACAGGCTTTCCCACGAGGCTTTCCCACAGGGCTGTCCCACGTGCCACCGTGGTGTTAGTCGATCCTCGGCTTGAAAGTCGAGGCAGTGCAGGGAAAACAGGTCTCCCTGGAATGGACTGAGACATCTGGGGGACTCTGGGATTGGTGGCACGACCATGGAGTTCCTCTCGCCTTTCCTCTGGAGAGCGCGAGCTCTTGAGATGCGTCGGGAACGCCGGGAAATCTTTCTCGACCAACGCAAGGAATGGATCCCTCCTCTCGAGCTAGGAGGCGGAAACGGGGCTCCTCTGGATTTGAGCGGGACTCTCGTGCTTCCTCTCAAGTGGAGACGGGTATGTCGGGGAACTTCTTGAGTTGCAGCAAGGGTGTGAAGGACCCTTTGGAAGTTCCAGATGTTAGATGTGATTAGCCTCGAGACGCCTCAGCCGAAATGGGCCTCATCTCGCCTGGAGGGGAGAACCTCCTGGATTTTCTCGAGTTTCGGCAGGTGCCCTCGACTTATGATCGGGGACCTCAGGGACCCGCTCTGGTGGCCTCAGGAAAGGCCAGTCCCCATGCGAGTTGCTCTGGGGCCTCTCGGGATTCCTCTCCCATCGATTCCGGGGCCTAATAGCTTGTGTGGAGTCGGTGCCGGAACCAGAGGATTCCTCTCCAGTGCTAACATGGATCTTGGGGTACTTCTGGAGTCTCCCCAGGGGAGTCAGTCCTCGTCTCGAGTGGGGGCATGCACGTGCGCTTTCCTCCCGACTGTAGCAGCAGTGTCACGCTTCCCTACGCGTGGATCAAGGGATCTGTGGCTTTCCCTCGAGGCTTTCCCGCGAGCTTTCCCACGAGGCTTTCCCACAGGGCTGTCCAACCTGCCATCGCGGTGTGAGTCGATCCTCGGCTTGAAAGTGGAGGCAGTGCACGGGAAAACAGGTTTCCTTGGAATGGACTGAAACATCTGGGGGACTCTGGGAATGGGGCCTGATACTGGAGTTCCTCTCGCCTTTAATGTGGAGAGCGCCTCCTCTTGAGATGAGACGGGAACGCTAGGAATTCTTTCAGGACCACGCAGGGAAAGGATCACTCCTCTCGTGCTAGCAGGCGGAAACGGGGCACTCTGGATACGGGCGGGACGCTCGGGTTCCTCTTGAGTGGAGACGGGTATGTCGGGGTACTTCTTGAGTTGCAGCAAGGGTGTGAAGGACCCTTTGGAAGTTCCAGAGATTAAGTCTGATTACCCCCTAGTTGTCTCAGCCGAAATGGGCCTCATCTCGCCTGGAGGGGAGAACCTCCTGGATTTTCTCGACTTGCGGCAGGTGCTCTCGACTTACGACGAGGGCCTCAGGGACCCACTCTGGTGGCCTCAGGAAAGGCGAGTCCCCATGCGAGTTTCTCCCGGGCCTCTCGGGATTCCTCTCCCGTCGATGCTGGAGCCTAAGACCTTGTGTGGACTCAGTGACGGAACCTGAGGACCTCCAGGCGCCGGACATGATCTTGGGTACTTCTGGAGTCTCCCCAGTCCCCAGGGGAGTCATCCCCGTCTCGAGTGGGGGCATGCACGTGCGCTTTTCCTCCCA
>NW_017217008.1:0-23056 GCF_001704415.2 Capra hircus | reverse complement strand
CCTAACAAGTTGGGGGGCTGTTCTGCACACTGTAACCTTAACCCTTCCTCACCCGACACCCTATCCACATCCTAACCCTAACCCACTTCATAGTCACGCCCTCAACCCTATACTTACCCTTGAAGTACGTACCTGCATCATCTTCGTTTTGGACACTTCCCATGCATAACAAAAGACAAGGTTGGAATGTTTCAAACATCGATCAAGACCCATTATCCACATAAAAGGGATATAAATACTCTGATCACATCATTTAAATCTCTTGCATCACCAAAATACCTCTCCACCACGTATCCAATCGCCATTGATGGATCACATCTATCTCATACATTTTATAACTTAGCAATCAGATACGCACCCGTAATCTGGGTAATTATATACACAGGATATATTGATACCATAAATATTTCAACAAATTCCACTTTCTACGATGAGTTCAAATCTTCACAAAAGTAGGAATGAACGGCACCTGTTTCCACTAGGATCCATAGCATTGCACAAAGTGACAGTGAGCGTGAAAATCTTAATGATGACCACCGGAAAGAAGGTCAGCACGGCTGATATCACAGATTTTTCAGTGTTCCAATACGACTTCTACCCAAATCCATAAAGAAAGACATACGCATAGGAAACTACAAATTGAAAGCAAGTCTATTGAGATAAATATTGGACATCAATTGTATGAATCTTTAAGGCATCACTGCAGACATTCTTCAGACATTCTTCAAATTCATAGAATGACAACAAAGTATGGCTACGTACAATCCATTCGGTTTTATAAACCACTCATGAATAACCTCACAAGCCATTGAAAACCAGATGACACTTTCAAATAGCTTTGATCTACAAACAAGGCTGTAAGACAGAAAGTTAAAATCGAAATACATGAACTAAATCCTCAATAGATATGAAAACATCCCTTGGTAGTGAAGTCGATTCACATTAGTTATTAGGGCTTTCATGCACAGATCCACGGGGCATATACAGAACCATTCCTCCAACAAAACTGAAGAATGACTTTAAAATCGCAAACAAAACATGAGTATATGTGTTCACACACTTCATGGAGCAAGGGTTTCTTCGATCTGAAAACTGGCGTCGATGAAGGACTGTGTGAAGAAGACTTCAAAGTCTATTTGGCAAACACAGCCTACGTTGGCTATATTTAGTCCTCAGATGAATGGAATGTCATGAGTACTGGGCGTTTCAAAGAAGCAGCCTGTGAAGCTCTGGACGCTTATTGGGATGCGTGGTATACCACATTCACACGTTTCAGTAGCATTGGTGCAAAAACGATACACTTCTCAGGGGAAGCTTCTACATGGACTCTTGGGATCAGAGCTCTAACTCATACACACATACTTTTCCTTTGAAAATGATCCTGCATGATAAGCAAACAAAACACTGGATGAACACCTAGACGGTGAGCTCTGTACTAAATGATTTGAAAGCCAGTAGATGGAATGAGCTGATGAGGAAGACTACAAACGAGTCATCTTCTTCAACTTGGTCAAACTGCTCATAGTCATACAAGTGAATGAAAAGTGGAGCCTGTTGTCATTCAATCTGTTGAAAAGAAAGAGAATAATACAACAAATTAGCAAATCTTATTTTCTTCATAAACATTATATTATTTCTGCACAGCTTTCTTACTGGCATGAATAGAATATCTGCAATAATCACTTGTCACAGTGAAATGGATTCACATTCGATATCGATTCACATCTAGAATTGATGCCATAGCTGTTTGATACTATTGCTTGAGTGAATGCAACTTATGTGACTTCACAAACTACAAACACGACTAACATAATAGGTATTAAAAAACCTTGAGTGACATGAGCGTGAAGACTTAGTAGAGTTGCTCTCAAGAATCATGATACTATTCTTCACTCCAGCCATAGGACTGGAATCTGTACATTAACACCCCTGCAAAAGAAACGGGAAGGATAGAATAATAATAAAGGAACTTCATAACTATATTCCTACTGTCAACATTCAACACTATGTTTTCTTTTCAACTGACTTTCATATTTGGTCTACTGTAACCTCTTCTGTGTTCATTTTATGCTAAACTTATTGCCAACAGTAAAATTACCATATGAGCTCTAATGAATTTTTTACTTGCAAAGCTAGTGATAGAACCAAAGGCCAATATCTACATCAAACAGGAGGAATGGAATGGAAACTGTAAACAATTTGATGGAATAGCATTTCCGTGCTCCTATTCAGTCAAACGGACATTCCAAAGGATGTGATTTTTCTGAAAGTTTATTTCGGAAACTTGGAAGTGGATGACTGCAAACAATAAAACGAATAATATATTGATACATAATACGAATAATATACAGTGGGTCATTCTTTTTTCTATTCTGCCACAGCTAACTGACTGGAAGTCAGTTGTCGTAACTACTACTAACAGAAGACCCTCACCGATGAGTGAAGATATATAGGAAAATCCATAATAGATCTAAAAACCGTCAAAGATAAAATGGTCATGAAAAAATACAGTGACAGTTTAGTTGGTATAAGAAACAGGATGATTATGAAAGCAAAGCCAACAATCATGGATAGGCCATGGAAGCCCGTGGCTGTCACGAGTGTTGACTTGCATCCTTCATCTGAGGTTGTTAAAAGTGCGTGGTAAAATCCAGAGGTTTGCAGCAGTGGTAACCTCCTGAGCAGACTGAAATCCAAAGGGTTTCCAGAATATCCTGACGATTTCCATCTACTAGGCTGTGGTGAGCTCAAGCAATACATACTCCAGAGGACAGAAGACAGACGTCTACTGCACTTAGGGAGAAAGGGAATGTTGCTGCTCGGCCTAGTACAAGTGTAGAAGCAACACCTCGGTGATTCGATCTTTAAAGACTCCATACATATGAGAAAGACTGGTATGAATAATCCTTCAGAAGCGCCTTCTCAGACCTCCTCCCATCATAAGCACAAGCATAATGAAAACACTGAGTTTTCATGGGCTCACGCAAAATTAGACTCACTTATGACTTTGCTTTGAGAAGAGTTGAACTACTCATTGTTTAAGAGAAATGACCCTTTCTTCTCTGAAGACTTGTGAATCATTCATAGGGTGTGGTGAATAAACTACTTAAGGATCTAATCCATAAAAATGCGATAGGCTAAGCACAGAGATGTTTTTCTCCCTTTCTCAAAGGATGGAACATTTTGTATTTGCACTGACTTTATGTCTTGACTTCATGTACAATTAGATATTGATTTTTTTAGTTGACATACAATAGGACTAAAAATATCGATATAATACTGATAACTCATGTTGGTATGTGTGGTTGTCACATAGGATTCACAGGAGATTTAGATTCACAGTTGTCAACGTAAAGGATGAATGCTATTTAGCTTCTTCGTGACTCTAGACCACGAATGAAGAGTTTTCCTCAACATATTTCACTGAGGGAAATACAAGGATGATAGGCATAATACTATGCTTCGACTCACGGATATCGAAGCATTGTTCACAATACAGATCTGATTTTCGAAATCAGGGTTCTTTCAGTGTCCTTGAACAGCATTTGTTTTTCTGGATACAGAAGAAAAAACTCATGAGTATCAAACTGGTTCCCAGAAAACATGTGTATGAATTGTTATCTTCCTGAACCAGGGATCAAACCCACATCACTTCCACCTCCTGCACTGGTAGGCAGAGTATTTCTTGATCAACTGCGCCACCTGGGAATCGACATACATTTCAAGGACCACTGCCATCAGCTTCTACTGTTCATGACCAAACTAGGAGAAACAACATTGGAAGAAGGACTCATAAGGGTACTCATAGGAAGTACTCATAAGTCAAGGAACCGTTCTACTGGGTCCTCTCGTTATTACTGGGACAAGTCAGTTCCTCCGATGATGATGGGTATAACTGAAAAATTATTACAAATGCATGGGATGCGATGTCTACATGATAAATGTGTTCCTCTTATACTATTGCTTCAGGGATGTCTACTTCCGCATGAACGACTGCACTACAAGGGATGCCTGCTATTCCAGCTCAAGCAACAGATAGTCAAGTGCAGATCATTGTCCTTTGTTGAAAATAATCAGCAGTTTGTCAACATAGGGAACATGCCGGAGGAACCCTTGGGATGGAACTCTAAAAACAGGTTGGGCCCTCTTTTTGCCAGGCCCTGCGATAAAATACAAATCAGAAAAAGAAAAATAGCATCGGTTTTGTCAGGACTTCCTCATCTTTTCTTTCTCGGTAGCAGGAAGCAGACATTGAGGCCAGAGGACTGCAGGATTTCATTGTGAACTAACGTTGGGTGGGGTGGAGGCTCATCACTCTAGTAAGAATGTGGCTCACTAAAACGGAATTTCATTCACTTCATGGACATAGAGTTCTAGAATCCTTCATTAAGGAATTCAAGAAGCTATATTTCCTTACACCTTCACAATCTCTTGGTTTACAAGAATGTCAATTGCTAGTCCAGCACTTATACAATGAGTGTTACAGGTAGTATGAGTGTATAAATGATGACGAGCAATGACAGGAAGTTTATTTATTCTCTGTTTGAATTCTTGATTTTTTATATAATTTTTTATAATATCCTTACAGATGTAAATATTTTAGTGACATGTATAAATACACGTTGAGTAGTGCTATGATAACTCATAGTGTTGCCACAATAAATATCATGGTTATTATGTGCTTTTCATATATTCCTTTGGAGATTCTCTTGCATTATACATCATCATAAGATATTTAATAGTTTCCTAAACTGTACAGTAGGTCCTTGTGGCTTCTTTTATATATGGTAATGTATTTGTTAATAATTCAAACAAAAACTGGTACACAAATATTCATAGTGACATTCACAATAGCTCAAAGGTAGAACTCATTCAAGTGTCCGTTGGTGGGAGACTGAATATGCAACGCAAGGTATATTCAGAAGCTTGAACGGTATTCCACCATACAAAAAAGTACATTAAATGGTGCTGCCACTCTGCAAGACATTACACAAATGACTCCAAAACGAACACGTGGAAGAAATACATAGTTCGATTCCAATTCATGCTATGTACCCAAAAGGATTGGGAAAGGGGGCTGAAAAAAATGGATACTCCTTCCGTCATACTCACAACAGCATGATTCACACTGGCAAACAAACAGAAGCAATCGAAGTGTCCATGGCAGCCAATTCCATAAACAAACTGTGGTATACACACAATGGAATCTGATTCGGCCCTTCAAAGTCAGTAATTCTGACAATGCGACAATGTGGACAAACCTTATGGTCATTAGATTAAGTGAAATAAACCAGACCAAAAAAAGACAAACGTTCTGTGATTCCGCTCATATGAGATATCCAAACAAGTCAAATCTGTCAGAAATAGCAGAAAGTGATTCCGACCGATCGAAAAGAGTTCATGTTTCATGGACCTCAGTTTCCCTTGGAAAAACTGACTTCCCATCATATCTCCAAAACCAATTAGACAAATAACTGGAAGCTATATCCAGTCAAATGAATGTAGACATAATGTTACAGTGTACACCAAACTCACTCAAACTTCTCAACAGACAAAAGGCAAAACTGTATCTGTGGCACCTCAGCTTAGCTTAAAACTGTATCTACGGTACCTCACTTCTGCTTATAAAATTTAACAACAACAACAACACACTAAAGGCTATCCAAAAAAGGATAGAAAACACATATAACATCAACTTTAAAAAATTAGAAATTGAAACGGTGAAAAACCTTATTCACAAAACTTAAACACAAGCCACAGGAAACTATATTTATAAAATAGATATCTGATAAAGGATTGTTCTCCAAATATACCAAAAAATCTAGAACAATCTCATAAAATATGTATACACCTAAACACCTGGCCTACAAAAATATAAAGATAGTAAATAAGCCTATCAAAAAGACTCAAAACCACATAGCATTAGGAAATGACAAACTAAAATAACAGTGAGGTAGCACTGCACACCTATTAGATCCAGTCAACTCAAGAAAAGGGGGTAGGGCACAGCTTCTCCGGTGGCTCAGTGGTAAAGAATCTGCCTGACAATGCAAGACACTCTAGTTCGATCCCTTACCCCAGAAGATCCCACAAGCCACAGAGAAACATAGCTGGATTTTTCCACAGCTAAACAAGGCTCACCTGTGACCTGAATCCTTCATGTCCAGCACTTACTAAACAGCTTTGAAAACATGTCCAGACAAAAAAGGATCGCATGATTATATACAACAGCTCGACTTGGAATCACTACAAACTTTCAAATATCAGGATGTCTTCAGTAGATGACAGTGTAAACAAATGGGGATACATGCAAAGTGAAGGGGAGCAAATGCTACCACAAAATATACCACCTCAGCATGAGGATTAGTTGGACCCAATTAACTTTTATTTTTTTAGAGGACACATGATCATCTCTGAAACCCAAGTTCAAGACAGCTCTTCTGTGAGTCACATTTACCAGAGAAATCTCATTTCAAAGGAATCCTCTCTATATGCCAGATAGAAGGATGAGACACAGTCTTTTGAAACTCTTTTTTCTTTTCTATCGATAGGGAAAGCTAAGCCGTAAATCTGCACAGCCACCATACCCTTCCTTTCCTTTGGTTGTATTTTTTTAAATATTTGTTTCTGTTTTCATTTGGCTGCGCCAGGTCAACCTTCATTGAGGCAAGCCAGATATTTAGCTACAGCATGCAAATTCTCTGTTGTGGCATGGGAGATCTAGTTCTTGGATCAGGAAATGAACCTGGGCCTCCTTCTTTGGGAGTGTCCAGTCTCAGCCACTGGACCACCAGGAAGTGCCTGTTTTGTTTTCAGATGAAGATGGAATCTAAGGTGATATCTTGGGCCATTTCAGTCACTGACTCAGTTTCCTGAGTTTGTCCAAAGCACGCACAAGGTGCACATTATTAAACTGGTTTGCAAAACAAGAAAAGGTTGTCTGCTACAACACTGTATGCTTACAAATATCTAAATGGTAAATGGCATAGTATTGATTTTTCATTACTATGGGGGGAGAAAGAATGCAGGATTCATACATGTTACAACACGAATAAATATTCAAACCATCTTCAGTGAAAAAAAAATCCACATAGAAAAGGCCACCCAGAACCCTTATTCACCATGTCTGCTTTCAATCCATCAAGTTTGTCCAAATAACTGAAAATCTCAGTAACACTCTAAATAAAGAAAAAAGGATGAAGATGGAAACAAAAGATATATTCATACACTTGAACATTGCAAAGTGGAAGTGGGGCGGTGGATTACATTATAACGTAGATACCATATGATTTCCTGATTTTGGAGATTATGTGCTGGTTCTGCAGAAGGTACCCATTTTGGATAAAACACATAGAGTCTTTTAGATGATGTGGCAAATGCTAGCACTTGTTCCCATTGCTAGGCATTTTCTGTACATTTTAAATGACTGGAAAGTATACTAGGTTTCAAAACAACCATGTCAATACCACAAAAGAAATTTAGAGTAGACAGGCAGGAAGCTTTCTGATACAGGCCAAGACTTACCCAGACGAAGTTCAAGGGAAGCTGCGATGCTCACTGCCCTTGAAGGAGTCCACGTGGAATGAAGAAGTACTGTGGGAAGTCTCTTAGTAACCACCATGTCTTGGGTCCTCTGGATGACCTACTGCAGGAGAAACAGATGTTACAGATAAAACGTTCCACATCACTTCACAAAATGTTGTTAGACTACTTTCAGTAAAGCTGAATCATTTGGGATCAATTTACAATCATATAATAGACTACCATTTACAGTCCAAAAATCACTTGCATTTCTAGACACTCATAACAATCAGAAAAAAAAATTAAGAAACTCCCACTTAAATAAAACATCTAGCAACAAACTTAATCAAGAACATAAAAGACCAGTAGTCAGAAAACTAGAAAGCACTGATAAAGAAACCAAAGAAAACACAAATACACAGAAAACTATTCCACGCTCATGCACTGGAACAATGAGGAATTAAAAGGTCCATTCCAACCAAAGTCATCAACAAATACACGGACTGCAATCACAAAATAACATTCAATGGCATTTTTCACAGAAATAGAAATATTCCTCATATTAGACTGCTACTGTTGACCAGGACCTTAAACGGCCAAAAAGACTCTGAGAAAGAGGAACACAGCTGGAGGCATCTTCCTAACCCTCTTCAAACTACATCACGGAGCTGTAGTGACCACCACAGTGAGGAACTGGCAGGAACACAGACACATGGACTCCAGGAGAGAATAGAGAGCCCAGAAACGAACCCACATGTACATGGTCAGTTCCTGAAAATCAAACCAGGAACGAGCGAAGAGGAAAGGACAGTCTTCTCAAGAAACAGTGACAGGAAAACGGCCACCTACACGGAAGAACATCAGTGTTCATCCTCTACATCATCTAACGCAAATCGAACTGAAAACCCACCGCTTTGCACACGGAGCTCTTTCCCCCTGAGTCCTCCGAGATGGACCTCCAGTCAGCCCTCAGCTGGACACAGGAAACGTCTACTCCGTCCTCATTTTTCGCTCTTGCAGCGCCTCCCTGCTGGTGGGCACTGAGGCAACCCTGCTCCTCTCAGCCTGGATGCAGCCCTGTTATCCAGAAGCCTGAGCCCTGATGGTCCTGAGGAGACAAAGCTCCCGCCAGCTGCTCACGGGGCAGAGCCTAAAGGCAAAGCGTCCTGCGCCCGCGGGTCAGAGGGGGCTTTGGCGCCCCCCTGCGGGCCACAGGAGAAGAGCGGGCAGCCCGGCGCTCACAGACCTCAGAGGGCTCACCCAGAAGCAGCTCTGCTGCGAGCACTCAGACTGGAAGCCCAAACTGAAATGGAGCAGAATAGCTCCATGACCCTCCGCAAAACATGGCTAAGGAACAATCAGAGCCTGTATGGAATGCAGCCATAAAAAGGAACACATGTGAGTTTGTTCTAATAAAGGGGAGGGAAGTCAGTCAAAGAGAGAAAAACATGGAATCTAGAAGGATGGTACTGACGAGTCTGTTCACAGAGCAGCAATGGAGGTGCAGACATAGAGAACAGACTTCCAGACGAGGGTGGGGAACAAGAGGGAGAGGGTGAGATGAATGGAGAGAGCAGCATGGATGCAGGTACACCAACCTTTGTAAATAGACAACCAATGGGAATTTGCTGTATGATTCAGGGAACTCAAACTGGGGCTCAGTAGTAACCTAGAGAGGTGGGAATGCGTGCGAGGTGGGAGGGAGATTCCAGAGCAAGAGGACATAGGTACACCTATGGTCAATTCATGTGGATGTATGACAAATCAAACCAATATTGTAAAGCAATGATCAATCAACTAAAAAGAAATAACTGTTTAAAAAAATATGAACATACACACAAACTTTGCAACAAGGTAACTCCATTTTAAAAACTATTGAAATTTTAGAAAACTACAAACGTTCTACATGACCTTCGGTCTGGTGATCAGGTCTAACATACACAAAACAAGCCAACTTACCCAATTATGAATACAAATGAGTTAACACATTGCCTTTTATCATTTCATACATTTACCCTGTGGAGGACCTTACTCGAGAGAACCAAAAAGAAACTGCTAAATGAACCACGGACCACCCACCCTGGCCAGGCAACAGAGAAAAGAAAACACTTGCAGGAGTCATCTCACAACAGGAGGTCCTGGGAAGGAACAAGGAACGAACAAGCTACCACCAACCAGAATTCTGGAGAGGTCAGGAGATGGGAGGCTCCAGTTCAGAGGTCCTACCAACCTCCCAGGATGCACTTCGCTGGAATCCATCTCGGCTGAGTGATGCGTGTGCCCCCAAGAAGGATCCCAATTCAGAATGCCTGGCAAGAGACAAACCAGAAATGAACCCGATGACCATAAAACCTGAGAGTGCGAGCCACGTGACAGAGTGGTTCTCTCCGTTTCCCTCACCCTCCTGCCCTCCACCCCGGCAGCCCTTCCCAATGAAGCCTCTCGCTTGGACAGCACTCCTCTCCTCAGACAACTCATTGCCCAGTGTCAGACAAGAACTCACTCTCAAGCCCTGGAAGGGAACCCCCTTCCTTCATCAAAAGCAATATCCAGGAGAAAAGAGCTTCCAAAACGCTATCTTGCAGAGAAGGAAATCAGACAAGGCAATGGCAGCCCGCTCCAGTACCATTGCCTGGAGAATCCCACGGACAGAGGAGCCTGGTAGGCTGCAACCCCGGGGTCACTAAGAGTCGGACACGACTTCACTGAGTGACTTCACTTTCACTTTTCACTTTCATGTACTGGAGGAGGACATGGCAACCCACTCCAGTGTTCTTGCCTGGAGAATCCCAGGGACAGAGGAGCCTGGTAGGCTGCTGTCTATGGGGTCGCGCAGAGTCAGGCACGACTGAAGCGACGTGGCAGCAGCAGCAGAGAAGGAAATGGCACCACCTGCAGTACTCTGGTCTCAGAAATCCTAGGGACAGAGGAGCTTGGTGGGCTACAGTCCAAAAGCAGGGCATTTCTGACGGGAGGAAACAGTCCCAGGGAAGCTGAGCTGCTCACCAAAGGCCCCAGAGCTTTGGATAGCACACCAGAGCTGTGGCTGAGGATTCCCAGCTGCCATGCCTCTTGATCCTGGCCTCTTTCACTAGATACGTGTGTGGAAAACTAGAATCTCAAATATGCCCTGGTGGTTCCATAGTCAAGAATCCACCTGCCAGTGCTGGAGATGCATGTGCGATCCCTAGGATGGGAAGATGCCACATCCTATGGAGCCCGTGTGCCACAACTGCCGAGCCTGTGCTCTAGATCCTGGAAGCCACGATGCCGAGTTCACATGCCGCAGCCACTGAAGCCCGTGAGCCTGTGCCCCTCAACAAGAGGACACACTGCAGTGAGAAGCCTGCAAACCACTCGTTATGGCCCATGCTCACCAAAACTAGAGAAAAGCCCACACACAAAGATGCAACACAGCCAACAATCAATAAAACTCTTTTCCTAAACAAATGCACATCTGACAAAGAAACTGTACTCGAATTGTCCAAGAACACTAGAGCAAACAAGCCCATTCATAATTGGTAACGACTGAAATAGACACCTGGCCACTGAGGGTATACTGATAGTAAACTATCATACAAAAACATACTCAAGATACTGGTGCGATGCACGCAGAGCCCCCTTTGAAAGACAATCTGACAGTTTTTTTTTTTTTCAGTAACCACGTGGGACAAGCACTGAATTCTGTGTATGACAAGCGGTGGAAGCCAGGTATCTTACCATTGGAAGGCAAAGTTCCAGATAAACAAAAGGAAACGTTACAATGTCCATGTCGTGGTGGATCAGGTTGGAGACATCATCACAAATTACCTTTAACTGAATATGTTCAAAGGTGAGCTGGAATACATGGAGATATATCTCCATGTATTGTCAGCTGAGCATATTGAGCTCCTACATGTATGTTTTAAATATCATTCTCTAATAAAAGGGAACAGGAAACATCTCCGATGGCCTGGTGGTAAAGAAGCTGCCTACCGATGCAGGGAACACGGGTTCAATTCCTGTGTAGAAGATTCCACACGCCCAGGGGCAATGAAGCCCTTGAACAACTCTTGACGTTTGCATGCTCCAGAGCCCAAGTTCTGCACACAGAGAAAGCACTGCAATGAGAAGCCATGGCACAGCAACTAGAAGGTAGCCTCTGCTCACTACAACTAGACAAAGGAGCAATAAAGACCCAGCACAGTCAAAAATAATGTCATGTTAAAAAAAGGACAGTTCTTTGAAGAAATGACTGAGACTAGGGGTGCGACTGTAAATATATGAGCCAGGGTCATCTTCAATTATGAGAAATTAAAGAAACTAAAGACAACTATCAAGCTGTCCAAACGGATACAAATGAATGACGACACAGTGTTATCTGTATACACCAGCAAATAACAATCTGAAAGGGAATTGAAACAAACAATTCCCCTTCAATCACGTCAACATTAATAAAAGACTTTGCTATGGATGGAATGAGGATGACAAGACTGGCACACTGGAAATGATACATGATTGCTGAAAAATACCCTCAAGCCATGGACAGAGACTCCATAGCGATGACAAGACTTCAGTTGGCAATACCGTGGAATGCATCTGCCATCTGAAATGAAGATTCAATATGAATTACAAAAGGCTGAAAGGTGGCTGCTAAACCACAAAAGATGCCAGCATTCTTGGCCTCCAGAGGAGAATTCAATCCAGGGCAAGTGACGAAGCTTGATGGCTCAGAGGTTTTCTGTGAAAAAGTTTGATTCAAGTAGAAAAGAGATCGAGAGAGCTGCTGACGTAGACATTCAAAGGGGGAAGAAAGAGTACCCCCTGCTAGTCTTTAGCCAGATGTTATACAGCCACTAGCAGTCTGCTAAGGAAAGAAAGACAATGTCTCAGAGAATGGCACCAGGCCCCTCACCCACAGCATGCATTGAGATCACATTGGCAGCAGATGAGTCATCCCAGGCCAGAAAATGATGGACATGAATCTTGAAGAAAGGCAGATTTCCAAGCAAATATATAGTTTCATTCACAGAGGTTAAGAGAACCAGGTATGAGTAAGACAAACCGGTTTGTCGAGTCGTTTCTGAGCCCTTAGGGGGAACTGACCTGAAGACATTAACATACCTTAAGACAAACATTTCCATAAGAACAATGCATTGCTTAGTTCAAGGTTTGAGAAAAGTTAAATTCAGGTGGAGCCAGGAGTTGTCATGGCAACACAGAATTTTCAGAGAAACCTTCTTTTACATTTGTATCAAGATGGAGAAAAAAAAACCGCAGCCCTCTTTGGTCTCCTCCTGCCTCTTAAGAGAGAGAAAAAAACGTCTGACACTTGCAGTTTATTTTCTCTGTCTGGAGACCCCTGGCCTTCCTGCCTGTTATCCTCTCCAGGCCTGTAGGAAGCAATACACTCGGCTGCTTGGGAAAAGCGCGCGGGTCTGAGCTGTATGCAAAGGGGTGAAGCGGTAAAACCCTCGGCCCCAAAGGCGAGGCTTTTCTGCGATCGCCATTTCAGTCGGCTCCGAGACTGCAAACAAAGGGCAGAAGACATGGTTCCCTGCTCCGCCGAGTCCGAGTTCCCTTACCTGTGGTCCACAGCCCTGCGCTCTGCTCGCTGGATGCCAATCGACGGGGACCCAGGAGCCCACGAAACGAGCAGTCCCAGCTGCAATGGCGAGCCCTGAGAGCACAACTGGGGACCCCTGGCCCCGAGGCGCCGCCATGTTCACCCCGCCCCAGACCCGCTCCCGTGAGCCGCGCCCCTGACCAGCCGCCCAGGCTCGCCCCGCCCCCGACGCGCGCACGGTGCGCCCCGCCCCCACGCCCCCTGCCAGGCCAGGCCCGCGGGACCGCGACTGCCTCCAGGGGAAACACAAGGACAAGCAGATCCACCCCACCGAGACAACCCAAGCTTTTTCTCAGCTCATCTGTCTATGATTTAGGGATAAGAAGCAAAGATGACCTAGGACAGCCATGATATTCTATAGAGCCAGACCCTGGCGCGCAGAGGCTTGAAGAGGGCCCGGGAGCGCTGCCTGAAACAGCAAGCCTCTGTAGCATAGCGGTTAGGCAGGCTGGTAAGTCAGGCAGACTAGGGTCTGTAGGTCAGGAGTTCAAGTCCCGGGTTTAACTCTTTCCCTTTTAGGGGGCGGGGGACCACAAGAGGCGGGGCTTAGACCAGAAAAGTTTCTTTTGATTTTAGAGGTTTATTGTGAAGCTTAGGGTTAGGGTTCGGGCAACCCCCCAACTCGCTCGGGTTCGGGTTCGGGGTTAGGGTTAGAATTCGGGGAACCCCCCTCTTCTTAGAGTTCGGGTTTGGGTTAGGGTTCAGGTCAGGGTCAGGGTTCAGGTTACGGTTAGGGCTTAAAGTGAGCGCTAATGGGGCCCATAGTTCTTTATTAGCCTGCCCTGGCGGGCCGAGGCTTGAAGAGTGCCTGGGAGCAGCATGAAACCCGGGGGGCTTTGTTAGCATAGCGGTTAGGCTGACGGCCGAGTAAACATGCAATCTGGCTTTGTGGGTCAGAAGTTCCAGTCCGGGCTTGCCTTTTTTGCTTTGAGCGGATGGGGGACCGCAAGGGGCGGGGCTTAGGCCAGAAAAGTTTCTTTTTCTTTTAGAGTTTTATTGTTAGGGTTAGGGTTAGGGTTAGGGTGCCGGCATCCCCTCAACTTGTTAGGGTTCAGGTTCAGAGTTCGGGTTACGGGAATCCCCTCCCTTCTTAGGGTTTGGATTCGGGTTCGGGTTAGGGTTCAGGGTTCGGGTTTGGGGTTTGGAGTTCAGGGTTTGGGGTTCCGGGTTCGCGGTTCTCGTTTGGGGTTTGGGGTTCCGATTAGGGGTTCAAGGTTCAGCTTAGGGGTTTGGGGTTTGGGGATCAGGTTATGGGTTCTCGGTTCAGATTAGGGGTTTGCAGTTGGGGTTTGGGGTTTGAGGATCGGGTTAAGGGTTTGGGGTTTGGGGCTCGCGGTTTGAGTTTGGGGCTTGGGTTTGGGGTTTGGGGATCAGGTTAGGGGTTCTCGGATTGGTTTAGAGGTTCGCAGTTGGGGTTTGGGGTTTGAGGTTAGGGTTAGGGGTTTGGGGTTTGAGGTTCACGGTTGGGGTTGGGGATTTGGGATTCGGGTTAGGGGTTTGGGGTTCGCGGTTTGGGTTTGGGGTTTGGGTTAGGGGTTCGCGGTTAGGATTTGGGGTTTGGGGTTCGGGGTAGGGATTCTCGGTTCGGGTTAGGGGTTGGCAGTTTAGGTTAAGGCTTAGGGGTTTGGGGTTTGGAGTTTGGGATTTGGGTGAGGGGTTCGCGGTTTGGGGTTCCAGTTATGGGTTTGGGGTTTGGGTTGAGGGTTGGGGGTTGGGGATTAGGGGTTCGGTTTCTGGGTTGACGGTTTGGGTTAGGGATTAGGGGTTTAGGATTTGGGTTTGGGGTTTGGGGATTCGGGTTTGAGGTTCCGATTAGGGGTTGAGTATGTGAGGTTTGTGGTTCGGGGGTCGAGATTTGAGGTTTGGGGTTTGGGGTTCAGGGGATTGGGTTCATGGTTTGGGGTTGGGGGTGTGAGGTGCAGTTTCGAGTTTTGCTGTTCGGGTTAGGAATTAGGGGTTGGCAGTTCGGGGTTCGGCTTAGAGGTTTGGGGTGTGCGGTTTTGGATTTGAGGTTTGGGGTTCCGGTTAGGGGTTTGGGGTTTGGGGTTCGGGTTAGCAGTTTGGAGTTTGGGTTTGGGGGTTGGGGTTTCGGGGTTTAGGGTTCGGTTTTGGTGTTTGCGGTTTGGGATTGGGGTTTGGGATTTGGGGTTCAGGTTAGGGGTTTGCGATTCGGGTTAGGGGTTTGGGGTTCGGGTTCGGGGTGTGGGGTGGGGGTACAGGTTAGGGGTTTGGGTTCAGGGTTTGGGGTTCGGTTTAGGGGTGTGCGGTTTGGGTTTGGGTTTGGGGTTCGGGCTAGTGGTTTGGGGTTCGGGGTTGGGTTCTGGATTGGGGTTCGGAGTTATGGATTCGGGGTTTGGGCTACGTGTTTCAGGATTTGCGGTTCGGGGCTTGAGGGTCGGGGTTTGGGTTTGGGGTTTAGGGCTCGGGTTAGGGGTTTGGGTTAGGGTTAGGGGTTCACGGTACGGGTTAGGTGTTTGGGGTTCGGAGTTTGGGGATTGGGTTAGGGGTTTTGAGTTCGGGTAAGGGGTTTGGAGTTCCCTGTTCAGGGTTTGGGGTTTGCGGTTGGGATAGGGGTTCAGATTCAGGATATGGGGTTTGGGGTTCGGGTTACCATGTTTGGGTATGTGGTTCGGGGTTTGGGGTATGTGGTTCATTGTTTGGGGTTTGAAAGCCCTCCTTGCAGGGAGCTAGGTGCGCCTCCAGTACGGCAGAGCTCTGGCTCTGCTCAGAGCCCCGATCTGGCAGAGTTCCCGTCGCGAGGCTGCTCTGCCATGGGCGAGCCTTGCCCAGACTTACCTTGCTTTTAGGCTCCCTCCCTAGGAAGGAGCAGGCTGTGTGAGGCTGGGAGACGCCACTGGCGCCTTCCTGGCTTCAGCTCTTCCCCTGCCTTGCCTTTGCACTTAGGTCCCAAGCGTCCTTGAGGAGGGCTCAGGGGCTGGTGGGTTGCACACTACCAAGGGCTCCAGAAGTGAGAGTTCTGTAGGAGGGATCGAAAGGCAACAGCAGGGCTCCTTCAGCGGTTGCTTGGCCGCCCAGACTCAGCGCCACACGGAGAGCACCAGGTTCCAAGGGCCCCTGGCTGGGTTTTGCAGCCCCGAACACCCAGAGGCTGACTCCATGGGTGCCTAGAAAGTGTGTGACAGACGTAGGTTCCCCGCCACTCTCCTCCCCAGCAGAGACATGTGCAGGTGGTTGGGGCCTGATCCTGCGTGTCTGGGTTCCTGCCCACAGCCCCAACTCAGGGGAAGCAGCCCCTGAGGCAAGACCTGCTGGAGGAGCCCTGCGCCCCGCCTGATAGGCGAGTGCACAGCCAGCAGGGAAGCGAGCCTCCTCGGGGGAAGAGGAGGCAGCCAGCCCCGTCAAGCTGAAAGCCCTGCTTGCACGGAGCTAAGTGCGCCTCCAGTACGGCAGAGCTCTAGCTCTGCTCAGAGCCCCGATCTGGCAGAGTTCCTGGCGCGAGGCTGCTCTGCCGGGGCTAGCCTTGCCCAGACTTGCCTTGCTTTTAGGCTGCCTCCCCAGGAAGGAGCAGGCAGCAGGAGCCTGGGAGACGCCACTGGCGCCTTCCTTGCCTCAGCTCCAATCCTGCCTTGCCTTTGCACTTAGGTCCCAGTCCGTCCTTGAGGAGGGCTTAGGGGCTGGTGGGTTGCACACTGCCAAGGGCTCCAGCAGTGAGAAGCTCTGTCAGAGGGAAGGGAAGGGCAACTGCAGGGCTCCTCCAGCGGTTGCTTGGCCGCCCAGATCAGCGCCGCACGGAGAGCACCAGGCTCCCAGGGCCCCTGGCTGGGGTTTTCAGCCCCGCACACCACGGAGGCTGATTCCTTGGGTGCCCAGAAAGTGTATGACAGACGTAGGTTCCCTAGCACTCTCCTCCCCAGCAGAGACATGTGCAGGTGGTTGGGGCCTGATCCTGCGTGTCTGGGTTCCTGCCCACAGCCCCAACTCAGGGGAAGCAGCCCCTGAGGCAAGACCTGCTGGAGGAGCCCTGCGCCCCCGCCTGATAGGCGAGTGCACAGCCAGCAGGGAAGCGAGCCTCCTCGGGGGAAGAGGAGGCAGCCCAGCCCCGTCAAGTGGAAAGCCCTGCTTGCACGGAGCTAAGTGCGCCTCCAGTACGGCAGAGCTCTAGCTCTGCTCAGAGCCCCGATCTGGCAGAGTTCCTGGCGCGAGGCTGCTCTGCCGGGGGCTAGCCTTGCCCAGACTTGCCTTGCTTTTAGGCTGCCTCTCCCAGGAAGGAGCAGGCAGCAGGAGCCTGGGAGATCGCCACTGGCGCCTTTCCTTGCCTCAGCTCCAATCCTGCCTTGCCTTTGCACTTAGGTCCCAGTCCTCCTTAAGGAGAGGCTTAGGGGCTGGTGGGTTGCACACTGCCAAGGGCTCCAGCAGTGAGAACTCTGTCAGAGGGAAGGGAAGGGCAACTGCAGGGCTCCTCCAGCGGTTGCTTGGCCGCCCAGATTCAGCGCCACACGGAGAGCACCAGGCTCCCAGGGCCCCTGGCTGGGGTTTTCAGCCCCGCACACACGGAGGCTGATTCCTTGGGTGCCCAGAAAGTGTATGACAGACGTAGGTTCCCTAGCACTCTCCTCCCCAGCAGAGACATGTGCAGGTGTTTGGGGCCTGATCCTGCGTGTCTGGGTTCCTGCCCACAGCCCCAACTCAGGGGAAGCAGCCCCTGAGGCAAGACCTGCTGGAGGAGCCCTGCGCCCCCGCCTGATAGGCGAGTGCACAGCCAGCAGGGAAGCGAGCCTCCTCGGGGGAAGAGGAGGCAGCAAGTCCCCGTCAAGCTGAAATCCCTGCTTACACGAAGCTAAGTGCGACTCCAGTACGGCAGATCTCTAGCTCTGTTCAGAGGCCCGATCTGGCAGAGTTCCTGGCACCAAGATGCTCTGCCATAGGCGAGCCTTGCGCAGACTTGCCTTGCTTTAAGGCTCCCTCCCCAGGAAGGAGCAGGCTGTGTGAGGCTCGGAAACGCCACTGGCGCCTTCCTGGCTTCAGCTCTACCCCTGCCTTGCCTTTGCACTTAGGTCCCAAGCGTCCTTGAGGAGGGCTTAGGGGCTGGTGGGTTGCACACTGCCAAGGGCTCCAGCAGTGAAAGCTCTGTCAGAGGGAAGCGAAGGGCAACAGCAGGGCTCCTTCAGCGGTTCCTTGGCCGCCCAGACAAAGCTCCGCACGGAGAGCACCAGGTTCCAAGGGCCCCTGGCTGGGTTTTGCATCCCCACACTCCCAGAGGCTGACTCCGTGGGTGCCTAGAAAGTGTGTGAGAGACGTAGGTTCCCTAGCACTCTCCTCCCCAGCAGAGACATGTGCAGGTGGTTGGGGCCTGATCCTGCGTGTCTGGGTTCCCGCCCACAGCCTCAACTCAGGGGAAGCAGCCCCTGAGGCAAGACCTGCTGGAGGAGCCCTGCGCGCCCGCCTGATAGGCGAGAGCACAGCCAGCAGTGTAGCGAGCCTCCTCGGGAGAAGAGGAGGCAGCCGAGCCCAGTCAAGAGGAAAGCCCTGCTTGCACGGAGCTAAGTGGGCCTCCAGTACGGCAGAGCTCTAGCTCTGCTCAGAGCCCCGATCTGGCAGAGTTTCTGGCGCGAGGCTGCTCGGCCGGGGGCTCGCCTTGCCCAGACTTGCCTTGCTTTTAGGCTCCCTCCCCAGGAAGGAGCTGTCTGAGCGAGCCTGGGAGACGCCACTGGTGCCTTCCTTGCCTCAGCTCCAATCCTGCCTTGCCTTTGCACATAGGTGCCAGGCGTCGTTGGGGAGGGCTTAGGGGGTGGTGGGTTGCACACTGCCAAGGGCTTCAGCAGTGAGAGCTCTGTCAGAGGGAAGGGAAGGGCAACTGCAGGGCTCCTCCAGCGGTTTCTAGGCCGCCTAGAATCAGCGCCGCACCGAGAGCACCAGGCTCCCAGGGCCCCTGGCTGGGGTTTTCAGCCCCGCACACACGGAGGCTGATTCCTTGGGTGCCCAGAAAGTGTATGACAGACGTAGGTTCCCTAGCACTCTCCTCCCCAGCAGAGACATGTGCAGGTGGTTGGGGCCTGATCCTGCGTGTCTGGGTTCCTGCCCACAGCCCCAACTCAGGGGAAGCAGCCCCTGAGGCAAGACCTGCTGGAGGAGCCCTGCGCCCCCGCCTGATAGGCGAGTGCACAGCCAGCAGGGAAGCGAGCCTCCTCGGGGGAAGAGGAGGCAGCCCAGCCCCGTCAAGTTGAAAGCCCTGCTTGCACGGAGCTAAGTGCGCCTCCAGTACGGCAGAGCTCTAGCTCTGCTCAGAGCCCCGATCTGGCAGAGTTCCTGGCGCGAGGCTGCTCTGCCGGGGGCTAGCCTTGCCCAGACTTGCCTTGCTTTTAGGCTGCCTCTCCAGGAAGGAGCAGGCAGCAGGAGCCTGGGAGTCGCCACTGGCGCCTTTCTTGCCTCAGCTCCAATCCTGCCTTGCCTTTGCACTTAGGTCCCAGTCCTCCTTAAGGAGAGCTTAGGGGCTGGTGGGTTGCACACTGCCAAGGGCTCCAGCAGTGAGAATTCTGTCAGAGGGAAGGGAAGGGCAACTGCAGGGCTCCTCCAGCGGTTGCTTGGCCGCCCAGATTCAGCGCCACACGGAGAGCACCAGGCTCCCAGGGCCCCTGGCTGGGGTTTTCAGCCCCGCACACACGGAGGCTGATTCCTTGGGTGCCCAGAAAGTGTATGACAGACGTAGGTTCCCTAGCACTCTCCTCCCCAGCAGAGACATGTGCAGGTGTTTGGGGCCTGATCCTGCGTGTCTGGGTTCCTGCCCACAGCCCCAACTCAGGGGAAGCAGCCCCTGAGGCAAGACCTGCTGGAGGAGCCCTGCGCCCCCGCCTGATAGGCGAGTGCACAGCCAGCAGGGAAGCGAGCCTCCTCGGGGGAAGAGGAGGCAGCAAGTCCCCGTCAAGCTGAAATCCCTGCTTACACGAAGCTAAGTGCGACTCCAGTACGGCAGATCTCTAGCTCTGTTCAGAGGCCCGATCTGGCAGAGTTCCTGGCACCAAGATGCTCTGCCATAGGCGAGCCTTGCGCAGACTTGCCTTGCTTTAAGGCTCCCTCCCCAGGAAGGAGCAGGCTGTGTGAGGCTCGGAAACGCCACTGGCGCCTTCCTGGCTTCAGCTCTACCCCTGCCTTGCCTTTGCACTTAGGTCCCAAGCGTCCTTGAGGAGGGCTTAGGGGCTGGTGGGTTGCACACTGCCAAGGGCTCCAGCAGTGAAAGCTCTGTCAGAGGGAAGCGAAGGGCAACAGCAGGGCTCCTTCAGCGGTTCCTTGGCCGCCCAGACAAAGCTCCGCACGGAGAGCACCAGGTTCCAAGGGCCCCTGGCTGGGTTTTGCATCCCCACACTCCCAGAGGCTGACTCCGTGGGTGCCTAGAAAGTGTGTGAGAGACGTAGGTTCCCTAGCACTCTCCTCCCCAGCAGAGACATGTGCAGGTGGTTGGGGCCTTATCCTGCGTGTCTGGGTTCCCGCCCACAGCCTCAACTCAGGGGAAGCAGCCCCTGAGGCAAGACCTGCTGGAGGAGCCCTGCGCGCCCGCCTGATAGGCGAGAGCACAGCCAGCAGTGTAGCGAGCCTCCTCGGGAGAAGAGGAGGCAGCCGAGCCCAGTCAAGAGGAAAGCCCTGCTTGCACGGAGCTAAGTGGGCCTCCAGTACGGCAGAGCTCTAGCTCTGCTCAGAGCCCCGATCTGGCAGAGTTTCTGGCGCGAGGCTGCTCGGCCGGGGGCTCGCCTTGCCCAGACTTGCCTTGCTTTTAGGCTCCCTCCCCAGGAAGGAGCTGTCTGAGCGAGCCTGGGAGACGCCACTGGTGCCTTCCTTGCCTCAGCTCCAATCCTGCCTTGCCTTTGCACATAGGTGCCAGGCGTCGTTGGGGAGGGCTTAGGGGGTGGTGGGTTGCACACTGCCAAGGGCTTCAGCAGTGAGAGCTCTGTCAGAGGGAAGGGAAGGGCAACTGCAGGGCTCCTCCAGCGGTTTCTAGGCCGCCTAGAATCAGCGCCGCACCGAGAGCACCAGGCTCCCAGGGCCCCTGGCTGGGGTTTTCAGCCCCGCACACACGGAGGCTGATTCCTTGGGTGCCCAGAAAGTGTATGACAGACGTAGGTTCCCTAGCACTCTCCTCCCCAGCAGAGACATGTGCAGGTGTTTGGGGCCTGATCCTGCGTGTCTGGGTTCCTGCCCACAGCCCCAACTCAGGGGAAGCAGCCCCTGAGGCAAGACCTGCTGGAGGAGCCCTGCGCCCCCGCCTGATAGGCGAGTGCACAGCCAGCAGGGAAGCGAGCCTCCTCGGGGGAAGAGGAGGCAGCCCAGCCCCGTCAAGTTGAAAGCCCTGCTTGCACGGAGCTAAGTGCGCCTCCAGTACGGCAGAGCTCTAGCTCTGCTCAGAGCCCCGATCTGGCAGAGTTCCTGGCGCGAGGCTGCTCTGCCGGGGGCTAGCCTTGCCCAGACTTGCCTTGCTTTTAGGCTGCCTCTCCAGGAAGGAGCAGGCAGCAGGAGCCTGGGAGTCGCCACTGGCGCCTTTCTTGCCTCAGCTCCAATCCTGCCTTGCCTTTGCACTTAGGTCCCAGTCCTCCTTAAGGAGAGCTTAGGGGCTGGTGGGTTGCACACTGCCAAGGGCTCCAGCAGTGAGAATTCTGTCAGAGGGAAGGGAAGGGCAACTGCAGGGCTCCTCCAGCGGTTGCTTGGCCGCCCAGATTCAGCGCCACACGGAGAGCACCAGGCTCCCAGGTCCCCTGGCTGGGGTTTTCAGCCCCGCACACCACGGAGGCTGATTCCTTGGGTGCCCAGAAAGTGTATGACAGACGTAGGTTCCCTAGCACTCTCCTCCCCAGCAGAGACATGTGCAGGTGTTTGGGGCCTGATCCTGCGTGTCTGGGTTCCTGCCCACAGCCCCAACTCAGGGGAAGCAGCCCCTGAGGCAAGACCTGCTGGAGGAGCCCTGCGCCCCGCCTGATAGGCGAGTGCACAGCCAGCAGGGAAGCGAGCCTCCTCGGGAGAAGAGGAGGCAGCAAGTCCCAGTCAGAGCTGAAAGTCCCTGCTTGCACGGAAGCTAAGTGCGACTCCAGTACGGCAGAGTCTCTAGCTCTGTTCAGAGCCCCGATCTGGCAGAGTTCCTGGCGCAGATGCTCTGCCATAGGCGAGCCTTGCCGCAGACTTGCCTTGCTTTTAGGCTCCCTCCCCAGGAAGGAGCAGGCTGTGCTGAGGCCTGGGAGACGCCACTGGCGCCTTCCTTGGCTTCAGCTCCTATCCCTGCCTTGCCTTTGCACTTAGGTCCCAAGCGTCCTTGAGGAGGGCTTAGGGGCTGGTGGGTTGCACACTGCCAAGGGCTCCAGCAGTGAAAGCTCTGTCAGAGGGAAGGCGAAGGGCAACTGCAGGGCTCCTCCAGCGGTTTCTTGGCCGCCCAGAATCAGCGCCGCACCGGAGAGCACCAGGCTTCCAAGGGCCCCTGGCTGGGGTTTTGCATCCCCACACTACCAGAGGCTGACTCCGTGGGTGCCTAGAAAGTGTAGTGAGCAGACGTAGGTTCCCTAGCACTCTCCTCCCCAGCAGAGACATGTGCAGGTGGTTGGGGCCTTATCCTGCGTGTCTGGGTTCCCGCCCACAGCCCCAACTCAGGGGAAGCAGCCCCTGAGGCAAGACCTGCTGGAGGAGCCCTGCGCGCCCCGCCTGATAGGCGAGGCACAGCCAGCAGGTGAGCGAGCCTCCTCGGGGGAAGAGGAGGCAGCCCAGCCCCGTCAAGTTGAAAGCCCTGCTTGCACGGAGCTAAGTGCGCCTCCAGTACGGCAGAGCTCTAGCTCTGCTCAGAGCCCCGATCTGGCAGAGTTCCTGGCGCGAGGCTGCTCTGCCGGGGGCTAGCCTTGCCCAGACTTGCCTTGCTTTTAGGCTGCCTCTCCAGGAAGGAGCAGCAGCAGCAGGAGCCTGGGAGTCGCCACTGGCGCCTTTCTTGCCTCAGCTCCAATC
>NW_017217007.1:0-12823 GCF_001704415.2 Capra hircus | reverse complement strand
GTCCTTCTTCTCGAGTGGAGTCGGGTATGACGGGAACTTCTTGAGTTGCAGCAAGGGTGTGAAGGACCCGTGGAAATTCCAGCGTTTAATTGTGATTAGCCTTGAGGAGCCTCATCGGAAAAGGGCCTCATCTCGCCTGGAGGGGAGAACCTAATGGATTTTCTCGAGTTGGCAGGTGCTCTCGACTTACGACTGGACCTCAGGACCCGCTCTGTGGCCTCAGGAAAGGCCAGTCCCCATGCGAGTTGCTCGGGGCCTCTCGGGATTCCTCTCCCGTCGATGCCGGGGCCTTAGACCTTGTGTGGAATCGGTGCCGGAACCTGAGGATTCCTCTCCAGTGCTGACATGGATCTTGGGTACTTCTGGAGTCTCCCCAGTGGAGTCAGTCCTCCTCTCGAGTGGGGCATGCACGTGCGCTTTCCTCTCGAGTTGTAGCAGCACTGTCGCGCTTCCATTCGCGTGGATCAAGGGATCTGTGGCTTTCCCTCGAGGCTTTCCCACGAGGCTTTCCCACAGGGCTTCCCACGTGCCACCGTGGTGTGAGTCGATCTTCAGATTGAAAGTCGACGCAGTGCTGGGAAAACAGGTTTCCCTGGAACGGACGGAGATATCTGGGGGACTCTGGTAATGGTTGCACGACCCTGGAGTTCCTATCGCCTTCCTGTTGAGAGAGCCTCCTCTTGAGATGCGAAGGAAATGCGGGAATTCTTTCCCGACCACGCAGGGAAAGGATCCCTCCCCTCGAGCTAGGAGGAGGAAAACAGGGCTCCTCTGGATGTGGGCGGGATTCTCGTGCTTCCTCTCGAGTGGAGACGGGCATGTCGGGGAACTTCTTGAGTTGTGGCAAGGGTGTGAAGGACCCTTTGGAAGTTCCAGATTAGGTGTAATTAGCCTCGAGACGCCTCAGTGGAAATGGGCCTCATCTCGCCTGAGAGGGAGAACCCCTGGATTTTCTCGAGATTGCGGCAGGTGCTCTAGACTTACGACGGGGGGACCTCAGGGACCCGTTCTGCTGGCCTCAGGAAAGGCCAGTCCCCATGTGAGTAGCTCAGGGCCTCTCGGGATTCCTCTCCGTTGATGTCGGAGCCTAAGGTCTTGTGTGGAGTCGGTGCTGTAACCTGAGGATTCCTCTCCAGTGCTGACATAGATCTTGGTGTACTTCTGGAGTCTCCCCAGGGCAGTCAGTCCTCTATTCGAGTGGGCATGCACGTGCGCTTTCCTCCCGAGCTGTAGCAGCAGTGTCACGCTTCCCTTCGCGTGGATAAACGGATCTGTGGCTTTCCCTCGACGCTTTCCCAAGAGGCTTTTCCACGAGGCTTTCCACAGGGCTGTCCCACGTGCCACCGTGGTGTGAGTCGATCCTCGGCTTGAAAGTCGACAAAGTGCAGGGAAAACAGGTTTCTCTGGAATGGACTGAGACATCTGGGGACTCTGGGAATGGTGGCAAGACCCTGGAGTTCCTCTCGCCTTTCCGGTGGAGAGCGCCTCCTCTTGAGATGCGACGGGAACGCCGGGAATTCTTTCCCGACCACGCAGGGAAAGGATCCCTCCGCTCGAGTTATGAGGCGGAAACGGGGCTGCTCTGGATTTGGCGGGACTCTCGTGCTTCCTCTCGAGTGGAGACGGGTATGTCGGGAACTTCTTGAGTTGCAGCAAGGTGTGAAGGACCCTTTGGAAGTTCGAGAGGTTAGGTGTGATTAGCCTCGAGACGCCTCAGCAGAAATGGGCCTCATCTCGCCTGGAGGGGAGAACCTCCTGGATTTCTCGAGTTGCGGCAGGTGCTCTCGACTTACGACTGGGACCTCAGGGACCCGCTCTGGTGGCCTCAGGAAAGGCCAGTCTGCATGCAGTTGCACGGGCCTCTCGGGATTCCTCTCCCGTCGATGCCGGGCCCTGGGACCTTGTGTGGAGTCTGTGCCGGATCCTGAGGATTCCTCTCCAGTGCTGACATGGATCTTGGGTACCTCTGGAGTCTCCCAGGGGAGTCATTCCTCTTCGCGAGTGGGATATGCACGTGGTTTTCCTCCCGAGCTGTAGCAGCAGTGTCACGCTTCCCTTCGCGTGGATCATGGGATCTGTGGCTTTCCCTCGAGCTTTCACAGAGACTTTCCCACGAGGCTTTCCCACAGGGCTGTCCACATGCCACCGTGGTGTGAGTCGATCCTCAGCTTGAAAGTCGAGGCAGTGCAGGGAAAAAAGTTTTCCCTGGAATGGACTGAGACATCCAGGGGACTGGGAATGGGGCGTGATACTGGAGTACCTCTCGCCTTTCCTGTGAGAGCGCCTACGCTTAGATGAGACGGAACGCTAGGAATACTTTCCGACCACGCAGGGAAAGGATCCCTCCTCTCGAGCTAGCAGGCGGAAACGGGGCCCACTCTGGATATGGGCGGCCTTGGGATCCTCTTGAGTAGAGACGGGTATGTCAGGGAACTTCTTGAGTTGCAGCAAGGGTGTGAAGGACCCTTTGGAAGTTCCAGAGTTTAAGTGTGATTACCCTCTTGTTGCCTCAGCGGAAATGGGCCTCATCTCGCCTGGAGGGGAACCTCCTGGATTTTCTCGAGTTGGGCAGGTGCTCTCGACTTACGACGGGGACCTCAGGGACCCACCCTGGTGGCCTCAGGAAAGGCCAGTCCCATGCGAATTGCTCGGGGCCTCTCGGATTCCTCTCCCGTAGATTCGGGGGCTAAGACCTTGTGTGGAGTCGGTGCCGGAACCTGGCATTCCTCTCCAGTGCTGACATGGATCTTGGGGGTACTTCTGGAGTCTCCCCAGGGGAGTCAGTCCTCGATCTCGAGTGGGGCATGCACGTGCGATTTCCTCCCGAGCTGTAGCAGCAGTGTCAGCCTTCCTCTTCGCGTGGATCAAGGGATCTGTGGTATTTCCCTCGAGGCTTTCACGATGGCAGGGCTTTCCCACAGAGCTGTCCACAGGGCGTCCCCTGCCAGGTGGTGTGAGTCGATCCTCGACTTGAAAGTCGACGGCAGTGCAGGGAAAACAGGTTTTCCTGGAATGGACTAGAGACATCTGGGGGACTCTGGGAATGGTGGCACGACCCTGGAGTTCCTCTCTGGCCTTTCCTGTGGATGAGCGCCTCCTCTGAGATGCGACGGAATGCCGGGAATTCTTTCCCGACCACGCAGGGAAAGGATCCCTCCTCTCGAGCTAGGAGGCGGAAAACGGGGCTCCTCTGGATGTGGGCGGGAACTCTCATGCTTCGTCTCGAGTGGAGACGGGTATGTCGGGGAACTTCTTGAGTTGGCGGCAAGGGTGTGAAGGACCCGTTGGAAGTTCCAGAGGTTAGGTGTGACTAGCCTCGAGACGCCTCAGCGGAAATGGGCCTCATCTCGCCCTGGAGGGGAGAACCTCCTGGATTTTCTCGAGTTGCGCAGGTGCTCTCGACTTACGACGGGGACCTCAGGGACCCGCTCTGGTGGCCTCAGGAAAGGCCAGTCCCCATGGCGAGTTGCTCGGGGGCCTCTCGGGATTCCTCTCCCATCGATGCTGGGGCCCTAAGACTTGTGTGGAGTCAGTTCCGGAACCTGAGGATTCCTCTCCAGTGCTGACATGGATCTTGGGGTACTTCTGGAGTCTCCCCAGGGAGTCAGTCCTCTACTCGAGTGGGGGCATCCACGTGCGCTTTCACCCGAGCTGTAGCAGCGGTTCCCGCTTCCCTTCGCGTGGATCAAGGGATCCGTGGCTTTCCATCGAGGCTTTCCCCACGAGGCTTTCCCACGAGTCTTAACCACAGGGCTGTCCCACGTGTCATCAGTGCTGTGGGTCGATCCTCGGCTTGAAATTCGAGGCAGTGCAGGGAAAACAGGTTTCCCTGGAATGGACCTAGACATCTGGGGGACTCTGGGAATGGTGGCACGACCCTGGAGTTCCTCTCGCCTTTCCTGTGGAGGCCCACCTCCTCTTGAGATGCGAGGAGAACGCCGGGAATTCTTTCCCGAACACGCAGGGAAAGGATCCCTCCTCTCAAGCTATGAGGCGGAAACGGGGCCCCTCTGGATGTTTACGGTACTCTCGTGCTTCCTCTCGAGTGGAGACGGGTATGTCAGGGAACTTCTTGAGTTGCAGGCAAGGGTGTGAAAAGAACCTTTGGAGTTCCAGAGGTTAGGTGTGATTAGCCTCGAGACGCCTCAGCAGAAATGGGCCTCATCACACCTGGAGGGGAGAACCTCCTGGATTTTCTCGAGTTGCGGCAGGTGCTCTCGAATTACGACGGGGACCTCAAGGGACCCGCTCTGGTGGCCTCAGGAAAGGCCAGTCCCCATGCGAGTTGCTCCGGGGCCTCTCGGGATTCCTCTCCCGTCGATGAAGGGGCCTAAGACCTTTTGTGGAGTCGTTGCCGGAACGTGAGGATTCCTCTCCAGTGCTGACATGGATCTTGGAGTACTTCTGGAGTCTCCCCAGGGGAGTCAGTCCTCGTCTCGAGTGGGGGCAGGCACGTGCGCTTTCCTCCCGAGCTGTAGCAGCAGTGTCACGCTTCCCTTCGCGTGATCAAGGGATCTGTGGCTTTTCCCCACGAGGCTTTCCCACAGGGCTGTCCCACGTGCCACCGTGGTGTGAGTCGATCCTCGGCTTGAAAGTCGAGACAGTGCAGGGAAAACAGGTTTCCCTGGAATGGACTGAGACATGTGGGGGATTCTGGGAATGGTGGCACGACCCTGGAGTTCCTCTCGCCTTTCCTGTGGAGAGTGCCTCCTCTTGAAATGCGCCGGGAACGCCGGGAATTCTTTCCCGAACCACGCAGGGAAAGGATCCCTCCTCTGGATGCTATCAGGCGGAAACGGGGCTCCTCTGGATGTGGGCGGGACTCTCGTGCTTCCTCTCGAGTGGAGTCAGGTATGTTGGGGAACTTCTTGAGTTGCAACAAGGGTGTGAAGGACCCTTTGGAAGTTCCAGAGTTTAGGTGTGATTAGCCTCGAGACGCCTCAGCGGAAATGGGCCTCATCTCGCCTGGAGGGGAGAACCTCCTGGATTTTCTCGAGTTGCGGCAGGTGCTCTCGACTTGAGACGTTGTCCTCAGGGACCCGCTCTGGAGGCCTCTGGAAATGCCAGTCCCCATGGGAGTTGCTCGGGGACCTCTCGGGATCCCTCTCCCGTCGATGCCGGGGCCTAAGACATTGTGTGGAGTCGGTTCCGTAACCTGAGGATTCCTCTCCAGTGCTGAAAAGGATCTTGGGGAACTTCTGGACTCTCCCCAGTGGAGTCAGTCCTCGTCTCGAGTGGGGGCATACAAGTGCGCTTTACTCTCGAGCTGTAGCAGCATTGTAACGCTTCCCTTCGCGTGGATCAAGGGATCTGTGGCTTTCCCTCGAGGCCTTTCCCACGAGGCTTTCCCACGAGGCTTTCCCACAGGGCTGTCCCACGTGGCAACGTGGTGTGAGTCGATCCTCTGCTTGAAAGTCGAAACAGTGCAGGGAAAACAGGTTTCCCTGGAATGGACTGAGATATCTGGAGGACTCTGGGAATGGTGGCACAACCCTGGAGTTCCTCACGCCTTTCCTGTGGAGAGTGCCTCCTCTTGAGATGCGACAGGAACGCCGGGAATTCTTTCCCGACCACAGCAGGGAAAGGAACCCGTCTCTCGAGCAAGGAGGCCGAAACGGGTCTCCTCTGGATGTGGGC
Organism: Capra hircus; assembly: GCF_001704415.2. Lineage (NCBI taxonomy): Eukaryota > Metazoa > Chordata > Mammalia > Artiodactyla > Bovidae > Capra > Capra hircus. Next base: position 7,186 of record NW_017217007.1, on the reverse strand, counting down.
GGGACTCTCGTGCTTCATCCTGAGTGGAGTCGGGTATGCCGGGGAACTTCTTGAGTTGTAGCAAGGGTGTGAAGGACCCTTTGGAAGTTCCAGAAGTTAGGTGTGATTAGCCTCTAGACGCCTCAGCGGAAATGGGCCTCATCTCCCCTGGAGGGGAGAACCTCCTGGATTTTCTCGAGTTGTGGCAGGTGCTCTCGACTATATGACGGGGACCTCAGGGACCTGCTCTGGTGGCCTCAGGAAAGGCCAATCCCCATGCGAGTTGCTCAGGGGCCTCTCGGGATTCCTCTCCCGTCGATGCCGGGGCTTAAGACCATGTGTGGAATCGGTGTCGGAACCTGAGGATTACTCTCCAGTGCTGACATGGAGTCTTGGGGAACTTCTGGAGCCTACCCAGGGGACTCAGTCCTCTGTCTCGAGTTGGCGCATCCACGTGAGATTTGCTCCCGAGCTGAAGCAGCAGTGTCACGCTTCCCTTCGCGTGGATCAAGGGATCTGTGGCTTTCCCCTCGAGGCTTTCCCACGAGGCTTTCCCCTACGAGGCTTTCCCACAGGGCTGTCCCACGTGCCACCGGTGGTGTGAGTCGATTCTCGGCTTGAAAGTCGAGGCAGTGCAGGGAAAACAGGTTTTCCCTGGAATGGACTGAGACATCTGGGGGACTCTGGGAATGGTGGCACAACCCAGGAGTTCCTCTCGGCCTTTCCTGTGGAGAGCGCCTCCTCTTGAGATGCGACGGGAACCCCGGGAATTCTTTCCCGACCACGCAGGGAAAGGATCCCTCCTCTCGAGCTAGGAGGCGGAAACGGGTACTCCTCTGGATGTGGGCGGGACTCTCGTGCTTCCTCTCGAGTGGAGACGGGATATGTCGGGGAACTTGTTGAGTTGCAGCAAGGGTGTGAAGGACCCTTTGGAAGTTCCAGAGGTTAGGTGTGATTAGCCTCGAGACCCCTCAGCGGAAATGGGCCTCATCTCGCCTGGAGGGGAGAACCTCCTGGATTTTCTCGAGTTGTGGCAGGTGCTCTCGAGTTATGACGGGGGACATCAGGGACCCTCTCTGGTGGCCTCAGGAAAGGCCAGACGCCATGCGAGTTGCTCGGGGCCTCTCGGGATTCCTCTCCCGTAGATGCAGTCGCCTAAGACCTTGTGTGGAGTCGGTGCCGGAACCTGAGGATTCCTCTCCAGTGCTTACATGGATCTTGGGGTACTTCTGGAGTCTCCCAGGTGAGTCAGTCCTCATATCTATTGGGGGCATGCATGTGCAATTTCCTCCAGAGCTGTAGCAGCAGTGTCACTCTTCCCTTCGCGTGGATCCAGGAATCTGTGGCTTTCCTTGGAGGCTTTCCCAGCGAGGCTTTCCCACGAGGCTTTCCCACGACTGGGCTGTCCCACGTACCACCGTGGTGTGAGTCGATCCTCGGCTTGAAAGTCGAGGCAGTGCTGGGAAAACTGGTTTCCCTGTTATGGACTGAGCATCTGGGGACTCTGGGAATAGTGGCACGACCAGGAGTTCCTCTCGCCTTTCCTGTGGTGAGCGCCTCCACTTGAGATGCGACGGGATCGCCGGGAATTCTTTCTCGACCACACAGGAAAAGAATCCCTCCTCTGGAACTATGAAGCAGTAAACGGGGCTCCTCTGGATGTGGGTGGGACTCTCGTGCTTCCTCTCGATTTGGAAACGGGTATGTCGAGGAACTTCTTGTGTTGCAGCAAGGGTGTTAAGGACCCTTTGGAAGTTCCAGAGGTTAGGTGTGATTAGCATCGAGACGCCTCAGGGGAAATGGGCCTCATCTCGCCTGAAGGGGAGAACCTCCTGGATTTTCTCGAGTTGCGGCAGGTACTGTGGACTTAAGACGGGGACCTCAGGGACCGCCCTGGTGGCCTCAGGAAATGCCAGTCCCCATGCGAATTGCTCGGGGCCTCTCGGGATTCCTCTCCCGTCGATGCCGGGGGCCTAAGACCTTGTGTGTAGTCGATGCCGGAACCTGAGGATTCCTCTCCAGCCCTGACATGGATCTTGGGGTTACTTCTGGAGTCTTCCCCAGGGAAGTCAGTCCGCGTCTCGAGTCGGGGCATGCACGTGCGCTTTCCTCCCGAGCTGTAGCAGCAGTGTCGCGCTTCCCTTTGCGTGGATCAACGGATCTGTAGCTTTCCCTCGAGGCTTTCCCAGGAGGCTTTCCCACGAGGCTTTCCCACAGGGCTGTCCCACGTGCCACCGTGGTGTGAGTCGATCCTTGGGTTGAAAGTCGAGGCAGTGCAGGGAAAACAGGTTTCCCTGGAATGGACTGAGACATCTGGGGGACTCTGGGAATGGTGGCACGACCCTGGAGTTCCTCTCGCCTTTCCTGTGGAGAGCGCCTGCCGGAAGCCTTTGTGAGGAATCCCGCCCGTGACAAGGTCATGAGGAAGGAAGCTGACATACGCAAGGCGTGCTCAGACTTCAGGGGCCCCTCTGGAAATTCCTAAGCATGTACCCCAACAAAAATCTGCCGGCTTTTGTGCTCTGCTTTTCCACTCTTCTGACATTTTCTGGAAAAAGTCAATTCAGGGCTTTAGTCTTCTGCATTTGAAAGAGTGTTTCAATCCAAAAAACCCCTCCGATGGCTTTCTAGCCTGCCTGCAGGACTCTGCAAGTGTGTTTGTTTGAGGCCTCCTGACCGCAGGAGGCACAGGAAGCTTAAAACATCCTAGGAATGTAGGGGCTTCCGAGGAGTCAAAATCTTTAGAATAGGACTGATTATAAGTTTCATTTGTTGAGTCAATGTTTGCTGCCAAATTTTCATATCCTTTATTTTTAGATATAGTTGGTATATAGAAAAACAAGTAGTAGACCTAGTATTAGCAACATTAGATCCTCGAGTTAAGTACCTTCTTTGTTATATCCCACTGCCACCTTTTGTTCTATAGAGATGTAACTTTAATGCTTTAAGGAGATGCAGATTAAAAAAAACACTTCAGGGGAAACAAAATTAACATTCATTAAGGAAGAGAGCTAAAAAGTGTAACAAGCCTCTTGCCAGAAGATAATGTAAATCACCAGAGACTTTTGTATACAAAATGATGTATAGAAAGAGTCTGCGCTGCGAACGCTACATAATTTGTGTTACCCATTGATCTCCATGTTTTATCAAAAGTATAAAAGGCCTTCTGAACAATAAAGGATTGGACCAGTTTCTCGAACTAGTCTCTCGGCCTAGTTTCTTGGGACTCTGGATCCCCCCATGTCTCTCTCTCTCTCTTCTTCTCTCCCCTTCCCTCTCTCTGCTCTTTACTTTAACTTCAGGCTGAATCTCCATCTGGGGCGCGGAGGCTCGCCAGGTCTACTTACTTGCCCCGGCTGTTAAGACCCGCACGAAAGGGAGCTTAAGGCGAGGCACCCTTAGATATTCAAGCGGGCGCCGGTGGCCAAACGTAGATGGTGCAAATTCCTTGTCTGGAATTTTAATGGCCTTCCGTGAAAACCAAGCTATTCAGCCCTCTTCCTCCACTTAATCTTCTTATTACACTATAGTTTCTTAACCTAATCTCACATTAATAAACAAACAAGTCTTTCCACGCCAACGCCGTCCACCCTTCGAATTCCCTGGATCCACCGGGGCTGGACCCTGGCAAGCGCCTCCACTTGAGATGCGACGGGAACGTGGGGAATTGTTTCCCCACCACGCAGGAAAAGGATCCCTCCTCTCGAGCTAGGAGGCGGAAACGGGGCTCCTCTGGATGTGGCGGGACTCTCGTGCTTCCTCTCGAGTGGAGACGGGTATGTCAGAGAACTTCTTGAGTTGCAGCAAGGGTGTGAAGGACCCTTTGGAAGTTCCAGATGTTAGATGTGATTAGCCTCGAGACGCCTCAGCGGAAATGGGCCTCATTTCGCCTGGAGGGGAGAACCTCCTGGATTTTCTCGAGTTGCGGCAGGTGCTCTTGACTTACGACGGGGACCTCAGGGACTCGCTCTGGTGGCCTCAGGAAAGTCCAGTCCCCATGCGAGTTGCTCGGGGGCCTCTCGGGATTCCTCTCCCATCGATGCCGGGGCCCTAGATCTTGTGCGGAATCGGTGCCGTAACCTGAGCATTCCTCTCCAGTGCTGACATGGATCTTGGGGTACTTCTGGAGTTTGCCCAAGGGAGTCAGTCCTCGTCTCGAGAGGGGGCATGCACGTGCGCTTTCCTCCCGAGCTGTAGCAGCAGTGTCGACGCTTCCCTTCGCGTGGATCAAAGGGATCTGTGGCTTTCCCTCGAGGCTTTCCCACAGGGCTGTCCCACGTGCCACCGTGGTGTGAGTCGATCCTCGGCTTGAAAGTCGAAACAGTGCAGGGAAAACAGGTTTCCCTGGAATGGACTGAGACATCTGGAGGACTCTGGGAATGGTGGCACGACCCTGGAGTTCCTCTCACCTTTCCTGTGGAGAGTGCCTCCTCTTAAGATGCGACAGGAACGCCGGGAATTCTTTCCCGAAAACGCAGGGAAAGGAACCCGTCTCTCGAGCAAGGAGGCGGAAACGGGGCTCCTCTGGATGTGGGCGGGACTCTCGTGCTTCCTCTCGAGTGGAGACGGGTATGTCGGGGAACTTTTAGAGTTGCAGCAAGGGTGTGAAGGACCCGTTGGAAGTTCCAGAAGTTAGGTGTGATTAGCCTCGAGACGCCTCAGCGGAAATGGGCCTCATCTCGCCTGGAGGGGAGAACCTCCTGGATTTTCTCGAGTTGCGGCAGGTGCTCTCGACTTACGACGGGGACCTCAGGGACCTGCTCTGGTGGCCTCAGGAAAGGCCAATCCCCATGCGAGTTGCTCAGGGGCCTCTCGGGATCCTCTCCCGTCGATGCTGGGGCTTAAGACCATGTGTGGAGTCGGTGTCGAAACCTGAGGATTCCTCTCCAGTGCTGACATGGATCTTGGGGTACTTCTGGAGTCTCCCCAGGGGACTCAGTCCTCGTCTCGAGTGGGGGCATCCAAGTGCGCTTTCCTCCCGAGCTGTAGCAGCAGTGTCACGCTTTCCTTCGCATAGATCAAGGGATCTGTGGCTTTCCTTCGAGGCTTTCCCACGAGGATTTCCCACGAGACTTTCCCAAAAGACTGTCCCACGTGCCACCGTGTTGTGAGTCGATCCTCGGCTTGAAAGTCGAAACAGTGCAGGGAAAACAGGTTTCCCTGGAATGGACTGAGACATCTGGGGGATTCTGGGAATGTGCCTCGATCCTGGAGTTCCTCTCGCCTTTCCTGTGGAGAGCGGCCTCCTCTTGAGATGCGACGGGAACGCCGGGAATTCTTTCCCGACCACGCAGGGAAAGGATCCCTCCTCTCGAGCTAGGAGGCGGAAACGGGGCTCCTCTGGATGTGGGCGGGACTCTCGTGCTTCCTCTCGAGTGGAGACGGGTATGTCGGGGAACTTCTTGAGTTGCAGCAAGGGTGTGAAAGGACCCTTTCGGAATTTCCGATGCTTAGATGTGATTAGCCTCGAGAGTCCTCAGCGGAAATGGGCCTCATCTCGCCTGGAGGGGAGAAACTCCTGGATTTTCTCGAGTTGCTTCAGGTGTTCTCGACTTACGACGGGGACCTCAGGGACCCGCTCTGGTGGCCTCAGGAAAGGCCAGTCCCCATGCGTGTTGCTCGGGGGGCCTCTCGGGATTCCTCTCCCGTCGATGCCGGGGAATAAGACCTTGTGTGGAGTCGGTGCCGGAACCTGAGGATTCCTCTCCAGTGCTGACATGGATCTTGGGGTACTTCTGGAGTCTCCCCAAGGGAGTCAGTCCTCGTCTCGTGTGGGGGCATGCACGTGCGCTTTCCTCACGAGCTGTAGCTGCAGTTTCACGCTTCCGTTTGCGTGGATCAAGGGATCTGTGGCTTTCCCTCGAGGCTTTCCCAGGAGGCTTTCCCACGAGGCTTTCCCACAGGGCTGTCCCACGTGCCACCGTGGTGTGAGTCGATCCTCGGCTTGAAAGTCGAGGCAGTGCAGGGAAAACAGGTTTCCCTGGAATGGACTGAGACATCTGGGGAACTCTGGGAATGGTGGCACGACCCTGGAGTTCCTCAGGCCTTTCCTGTGGAGAGTGCCTCCTCTTGAGATGCGGACGGGAACACCGGGAATTCTTTCCCGACTACGCAGGGAAAGGATCCCTCGTTTCGAGCTAGGAGGCAGAAACGGGGCTCCTCTGGAAGTGGGACGGACTCTCGTGCTTTCTCTTCAGTGGAGACGGGTATATCAGGGAACTTCTTGAGTTGCAGCAAGGGTGTGAAGGACCCTTTGGAAGTTCCAGATGTTAGATGTGATTAGCCTCAAGTCGCCTCAGCGGAAATGGGCCTCATCTCGCCTGGAGGGGAGAACCTCCTGGATTTTCTCGAGTTGCGGGCAGGTGCTCCTCGACTTACGACGGGGACCTCAGGGACCCGCCTCTGGTGGCCTCAGGAAAGGCCAGTCCCCATGCGAGTTTCTAGGGGGCCTCTCGGGATTCCTCTCCCGTCGATGCCGGGCCTAAGATCTTGTGTGGACTCGGTGCCAGAATCTGAGGATTCCTCTCCAGTGCTGACATGGATCTTGGTGTACTTCTGGAGTCTCCCGAGAAGAGTCAGTCCTCGTCCTCGAGTGGGGGACATGCACGTGCGCTTTCCTCCCGAGCTGTAGCAGCAGTGTCACGCTTCCCTTTCGCGTTGGATCAAAGGGATCTTGTGGCTTTCCCTCGCAGCTTTCCCACGGGCTTTCCCACAGGGATGTCCCACGTGCCACCAGTCGGTGTGAGTCGATCCTCGGCTTGAAAGTCAAGGCAGTGCTAGGGAAAACAGGTTTCCCTGGAATGGACTGAGACATCTGGGGGACTCTGGGAATGGTATGGCACGACCCTGGAGTTCTCTCGCCTTTTCTGTGGAGAGCGCCTCCCTTGAGATGCGACGGAAACGCCGGGAATTCCCTTCCCGACCACGCAAAAAGGATCCCTCCTCTCGAGCTAGGAGGCGGAAACGGGCTCCTCTGGATGTGGGCGGAACTCTCGTGCTTCCTCTCGAGTGGAGACGGGTATTCGGGTAACTTCTTGAGTTGCAGCAAGGGTGTGAAGGACCCTTTGGAAGTTCCAGAGGTTCGGTGTGATTAGCCTCAAGACGCCTCAGCGGAAATGGCCTCATCTCGCCTGGAGGGGAGAACTCCTGGATTTTTCTCGAGTTGCGGCAGGTGCTCTCGACTTACGACGGGGGACCTCAGGGCCGC